>NC_069113.1:32833559-33001059 GCF_025612915.1 Magallana angulata | reverse complement strand
CAAAATCATAGAAAATATTTTATGATGTTGTCGTCATTGATTTGTTGTTCATATGCACTTGCTGCTAGCAATATTTCTTGTACAAAAGACATATCTATCTCTTTATCCTACTCCCCTTTTGACATACTTATATTTGAAATATAACCAAAAAATATGCATTATGCTTACAATATATATATTATTAAAATCCAAGTATGTCAGACGGACACTAAGAACATAGAACGGAGACAATCGCAACCTCTCGGGCCTTTCCGTCAGATTTCGGAAAAACCGAGCTCTGCCGGAAAGGCCCGAGTAGTTGCGATTGAGCATGGTGAGTATAATTATCCTTCAATTTTGTTTCGTTTGTTTTTCATACATTTTGAATTTAAAGCAAACGGAATTTACATGTACCTGTAGCCATATACAAAGCCATGGCATACTTGCCTCACTGAATTTTGAAATATATCAAATGAAATATTTGAATGGCTCATTGGAGGAAAGAATGACCACAAAACCAAAGGACATCCCATTGTTATATTTAGTACCCATAAAAATGAATTTCCTTAACAAAGAGTTGTTGAAAATTGCCGAGAATAGAGAAAAAAAAACCCTCACAAGATGACAATTTAACAACAAAACGTAATACATTTATGTATCAAATCTATGAAATTTAAGTAATGTTTTATGGGGTTTTTTGTTGTTTAATACTAGTAGATCGTTTTACTAACAAAATTAATTTGAAATAAAATGGAAATATAACTTTTTAAAATTAATTAAACAGTTCTATATTTTCTATGTTTCAATAAATTAATAAAGTGCAACAAAGTTTATAAGTATGAAATTTATACGATAAATGTACTGTCCTACAGTCAACATGTAATTTTACGATTAACTAGTTAGAACTTTTTCATATTCCGACTGTAATGTCAGAGATCAAATATAAACAGAAAAATTAAAAAACCCAAAGCAGGTTAAGATTACGACCTTATCCGAACTATCAGGCAAAACAACGCCGATTTACCGAATTTTACGATTAACTAGTTAGAACTTTTTCATATTCCGACTGTAATGTCAGAGATCAAATATAAACAGAAAAATTAAAAAACCCAAAGCAGGTTAAGATTACGACCTTATCCGAACTATCAGGCAAAACAACGCCGATTTACCGAATTTTAATTTATATCATTTCCGACTTACATTGGAAATCTTCAGGTAAAAGAAAGATAACTCTTGCATCATCGAAGTACGTAGATTTTAAAGCTGCTTGGTCCGATTTTTTTGTAATTACGGTATCAAATTTTTTTCCATACAAACCATTTATCTTAGAAAGTTATAGACTTTCTCCTATTTACACCAGCAGAATCAGTCTCCTTTCAAAGTAAGACACATTAAAAGTAAATAAAAATAATTTCTCTTTGGGCAAACGAAAAAACAAACCAAAATGCATCACGGGAATGTTTAGAAAAGGAAACCGCTTGGTTTCGTCCCCCGAATGATTGAGGTTCTTCAACCCGCATGCTATGCATCGATTGTAAATAAACCAGACTTTAGAATTATTAGCGAAGAAAACGTACACGTTTAATTGTAATTTGTCTGATCATTTCGGCCTTTATTTATAACGATGTCAAATTCGTAACACAACCATACCCGTCTCGTCGTCAGGGGTGGAATTGAACATGAGGCGAAATAACGCGGTACCTTTAAATGTCGTTTGTTTTTGTTAGCAAATTTTGTACGCATTTTTCTTCATTGAAATTTGGCATAATTGACGGGTACAACTACTGCAATGTCTATTATTATACATATACTAAGCATAGCCATCGTTTAAAAGCGTGCATAAAATTTGATATTAAATCGGACCAAGCAGCTTTAAGGTACCTCTTATATAGTCTTGTCCCATGATCCCCTGCTCTTTGAAGAGCAGGGGATCATGGGACAAGACTACCTCTTATACTCTTCGAGACACTACGTCACAAGATGGCGTTTTAAATGTTTTGTTACACTGTTTTGGTTGTATATCGCCATAACTCAGTGGTTAAAGTATCGGGCGTGTAAACCGCAGGTCATGAGTTCGAATCCGTTTGAGGCTTTTGTCGCCTAGTTCTTTAATCAGGCTTTGTAATTTTTCTGCTGATTTGAGAAACTGTTTCAAGGTGTAGTGAGCCACCTTAAATTAGTTCTTCCTCCACAGAAAGTTTGAGACTTACATCCTTTAGTTTACTAAGCATATATAACACGTACTCACGAATACAAAACACTGGTATTGCACAAAATGCTGCGGGAATGGGTACTTGTATGGTGATAGATTTCTTACCAACTTCGAAATCGGTAATACAAAACATTCAGAAAGTTTGAGGAGGTTCAAATCGAATTTATTGGTCCATATAATGCCAACGAACACAAAACACCAGATGCCAAAAGAAAGCAGCAAATTTAAATTAAATCTCAATGACCATATGCATGAATTACTTATTTAAAAAGTGATTAAAAACTAATTTTGGCCTGTAGTGCTTTAGAAAGTTGAAATCCAATTTTACGGGAATATTTTAACAAAACAAGAGGTCTATACGCCTTAACGGTCACCTGAGTACCATAGCCCATACACAAACTATATGCATTAAATTAAGTTTCATTCTTGAGTAGAAAATTATAATATTGTAATGATCACCACCTCCCTGCCTAAAATCTTTCAAAAAGGACTATGAAATCTATATTAATTTTAGCCAAAAACTTAAAGATGATAATAGAGTGCATGACCTAATATTGAAAAGGTGCGAGACTCTGCTAGAAAAAAATTACCTATATTTGTTAACTTTCAAGATAGGTTTTATGTGTATATGTTTTTATAAATAAACAAAAACGAGGTGGCTAGTATACATGTTTTATTTAGAACAACAACCCATCCCCCATCCCCAGGGGCAGACAAAATCTCTCTTTGTGGGCATTTTTATTTAGAAAATTCAAAAGCTGCTTTTGCTTCAAATGATAAAATACTTGCATAACAATAACTTACTTATTATGAATAAGCAAAGGAAGATAACTCCATTATGAAGAAGCAAGGAAAAATAACTCCATAAACCCCCCCTGAACTCTTCCCAAATGCTTTCACGTTATCTTAACTTTGATAGACAGCTTCATTTTTCTCTTTTCTAAATATGTGAATTTACTCATTTCTTTCATTGAAATTCCAGAACAGAATAAAATGATAGCCGGACAAATTTATACCCCCCTCCCAGCCATAACCCTTGTCTTACATGCAGGTGATATGAAATACTATTAAAGATGACAGCTTAATGTGTATTTTCATCTAAATATGCAGACAGTTTTCATTCTGTGTGAGTAGACTTTTTTGATCATTATAATATACATTAACACTAAGTGACCATTTTGGCCACACCCTGTTTTAAAAACCCCTACCCTATACACTATATGAATGCTTCAGTTTGGCCCTGCCCTACATTCAAATCCCTTCATTGGGAAACATATAATTTCAAATTTTGATAGATGTCTTAATTTTATTTCTTTATATGCAGTAAGTTTTTTATTCAGTATCAGTAGATTTAAAGAAATGATTTTTTAAAACATTAACATAATATGACTATTTTGGCTTCGCCCTAGAGTTAAAACCCCTACCTCTAGGGGCATGAAATCTATAATTTTGGTAAAAGGTTCTTGGTCCACAAAATTTCCTTACAGGTGTGTAGGAGTAGAGAAGAGGATACTTAAACATTATATGCATTAACACCATTATATAAATAGTGCCTTTTTGTGAGGGTAACAGTCATTGTTGAAATTGACAACCCGAGGAAACCATTGTCAACCGACGCGAAGCGGAGGTTGACAATGGTTTCCTCGGGTTGTCAATTTCAACTATCCTCCCAAACAGACACTATTTATCTTATTATACTGAATGTCTTAACATTATAAGCATAAACACCATTATATAAATAGTGCCTTTTTGTGAGGGTAACAGTTGAAATTGACAACCCTCGAAAACCATTGACAACCTCCGCTTCGCGTCGGTTGACAATGGTTTTCGAGGGTTGTCAATTTCAACTATCCTCCCAAACAGACACTATTTATCTTATTATACTGAATGTCTTAATATTAGAGAATGTTTTACTGCTTTTATATAGAAATGACGTGAATTCTACGCCGAACCGTACGCGCATAATTTGATTTAATAATTTAATCCTTTTGGCAATAGTCAATAAAATATGTTCAACTCAACTCATCTCAGCTAAGGTCTTTAAGGTGGTATGGGACACCTTCATGTTGTGACGAACTATTTATCGATATAAACAATAAAATCAAGTTTAATTTTATAAATAGTTTTTACCGTAATTGTCACCTAGCAGCGTAGCGCAGTGGGATAGAGGTTTCACTACGAATCTGTAAATCATGTACCTGTGTTCGAATCACCCTGGGTATTTTAAAATTTTTACCTTTCCAAACAAAAAAAAAATCAATTGTAAAATTTAATTTTTTTTAAATCGGCGAGAGTATTTTATTTAGTATGTTCTTTAATTCACATTAATATTGATAGATGTCCCATACCACCTTAAAAATTCATGTAAAGTGACTTTACATAGCGTCCATTTAACTCAGTCGTGCTCTTCAAAATATGATTCTCACCTTTCAAATACTCTTTGAAAATCTTCGCCGCACCCTTGTAGACTTACAATATTTTTATTTTTATTTTAGACGTCCCCATTTCCGTCGCCAGAGGCTTGAGCAAATCTTGTCGCTGCCATTTTTTAGACACAACATTGTGATGTCAATTCAAAGGACAACTACTTTAATTTAAAAGTAATTTCAAATGGCAACTACTTCAAATATATTAAGAAATTACAGAACGCAGTTTGTGTATTACATGTATATATTATAAAATGTGGGGAAACGTCCACCATATTACAAAATATTAATTATAACCAGACGGATATACCCAGCAGACACGTGCCATGTCTAAACCAATAATCAAAGGCCTGAAGGGCCATAATGGCTTACGGGTTTGATATGACTATATTTACATGGATCGAGTATGATTCCCTCTTTTTCTTACGGAAACTTTAGTTTATTTATAGCTCTATAGAAAGTAACTAGGTACATGTAATTCATAGATCTATAGAAACTAACAGGACCGATATCAACATGCCCCATTTGTTGATTGGTCGAACCTTAGTGACCGAAACAGACAGGATTGAAATCTAGACGCCTCTTTTATCAATTGGTTGAAACCACCATTGCTTTTAGGAAAATCATAGACTGCATGAAATAATTATGATGATGTCAGACTCAAACTCCAATATGAGACAATTTGCTTCTTTCTTTTATCCAACGACTGAAGTACATTAACTGTAAATTCATACAACGATATAGGACACAAAAAACATTTAAAACCAACATGCTCTCAAATATAAGTATACCTTGTATTCCTACGCACTATGAACTTGCGCGAGAGTTGGTGCACGGTGCGACGTAACAGCGCCACAGCCAGCGCGAAATCACTGCGCGTAAAAATAATATAACCAAATGATGAAAAGTACTGCATGTTATGTACTATAATTAATGAATTCTCATGAAATCTACACCAACAAGTATTATTCCATTTTATTTGTATTTCATAAATGTATATTTATTCATATTTTTCTGGTTTTTTTCTACTTTTTTAAGAGGCTGACCTTCACAAGCTTTTATAAGAAATATAGATTCACAAGGCAGTTCTAACACCTTCTGTTTTATTTTTTTCCCTTTGTACAGAGATAAACTCCTTGGAGGGGGCTGGGGGGGGGGGGGGGGGGCAAGAAACAGGCAAAACTATTCAATTACAGCAAACTTGTTTTGACACCAAATTTAATTAAAATTAATTACTGCACTATAACTTTGCAGTCAATCTCTATTCACATGACATGTGTACACAGTCATTTTCAGAGGCATACTATACGATGTCTCTATGTTAATATGACATCGCTTCCGTATATGACTTGCAATCAAGCTTAACTGTATATTGTTTTCTTATTTGAGTACATTTGGTCTCAAGTTTCCAATATTTTTACGACAAATAAACAGTTCAATCATAGCACAACCAAGGTAACTCCATCGAGGGAACATTGTGCTATTTTTAGATCTTGGAAAATCCCCAACATTCGATAATGGCGGAGGTGTCGAAGAAGGCACATTATATTAAAACAAGTAGTAATTTCCCCTCTATATATGCATTTATTACCGATTTATAATCCCAGTTTCAATATATCTCAATCATAAGTTCAGTCCTTTAACCGTTAAACACTTTCCCCCTTGCTGAGATCGATGTCGATCGAAGTTAGCGACGCTCCCTGTGGGTGCAAACGTTTATATGAAGATTGAACGAATTAACGACAAATTTACATTTACTTATCACTGTTAGGATCTGAAATAATTGGGAAAAGATTTTTTGCTTATAATACATGTATGCATAGCGGAAAGCATGGCGGCACTGTGTGATGCATGGCGGGGGCCTATACCTCTATGCAAAAACGCCGAGGGAAAACACTGCATTTAATATTCATTCGCGTTAGATTTCGAGTTTATTTAAATAAAGTCAATTCATATTGGTTACAATAACATAAGTGATAATAACATATGGAAAATATAATTTTGCTAAAAGATATTTATTTTGAACAACAAACAGTTAACTTTGCAACATTCGAATAGAACTATTTTTTGTCGCGCATGTTCAGATAACTGAACTCTTTGCCGTAAAGATTATCCGGCAACTAGATGGCCGTAAGCCATAAAAATGAGACTTTGCAGTCCGAAGGAAAATAAAGATAAATCTTCTGTGCGTTATGATCATAATGGTGTCCTTCTATATACATTTACTGTAATATGGATAGCGAGATATGAAGATATTATACTAAAGCTATACTGTGAAATCATTTAAATTCGCGAGGGCCAATTTTCGTGGATTGTGGGTTTTTGCATACTCATGGGGATGTAATTTCGTGGATGCATCAGTTTTCAGTTTCAGAAGGAAAGATAACTCTTTCTAAATTTGTTTTCGTCGAGGGTTTAAATTCGGCTAGCCACGAATGACACAACAATTGAGCAACCACGAATTCCATTGATTCCACAGTATGCATGAAAATGTGTATTTACGATTTCTTATACACGTTTTAGGTTGAACATAAAAGAAAGCGATTTCATTCAAGTACCGATAAATTGCAAGCAGTGTTAAGGGACATCAGGACCACTAGCAGAGTGGCGCTTACCGGGGTACTTATATCACAAACTACAGTACCGATCAGACCCAACCTAACAGAAAGTAAACCCCCAACTATACCCCGTGTTTACTAGAGTGGACACAGAGTAAACCCAGAAAGGACACAGAGAGTAAACCCGATCAGAAGTATACCCCTGAAAGCAGACGCTAACTGTGTATTTGGAATATACAAGGGACAGGAATTACAGGCAGTAGGATGGTAAGATAAAAGAAGGGTCTGCTTCACACCAGTTGACCTCAAAAGCAATATCCAAATAAAGCCCGAGTAAACCCAAAGTAATCCCTGAGTGGACCAAAATTTTCAAAAAGTAAACCCAGAGTAAACCCCAAAAGTAAACCCGAGGTTTAGTTGGGGTTTACTCTGGTGTTAGGTTGGGTCTGTACACTTTTTTGAATTTTTATATTCCCAAGAAAATCATACTGGAAATTCTATAGGGCAACGCAATAAGTTGTTTATTATATCGAGCGACATCCAGTACTACAATATTGAATTAATCGGACTCTAATCCAAAAAGATCTCTCACAATAGAAGAAGCTACCGAGTACTAAGTTTGTTGCCGAATATGGGGAAAGTATCACCGAGTTTTGGGTGATATTTTTAACTTTGATAAATGACGTAGTAAGTTGAACCTGAAAATAGGACAGGAGACGTTGAATATAAATTCAGATGTTTATTTCTTGCCGTCCGAGGAAAAAGTGCAGTAAAAGACAATCACTAATAATCACAAAAATAATGCCAGCAATGCCACTTTAAATAGTACAAACATGGGGTGGCTTGCAGTAACATGTGCACAGATCACCATTAAGACAAATCTTACACATTTGATTAAATAAAAAGAACATTGCCTAAGACGCATTATACAATCACTGTAATAAAAGAATATGAGGTGGCACTATAATTTCAAGTGTAAGGGCACCTTAATAAAACAAAACATACTCAACATTACAGGACTGAAGTGAAAATAAATGAAAGTCTATCACAATATTAAAAAGGGGAAATATAACTCAAATGGAAATTAAAATATGAATGATAATTAACTTCAAATGGGAATTAACTTCAAATGGGGAAATTTACTCAAATGATAAAGTTCACTTGGCATTGTAAAAGGACTTGACTTTAATAAAGAATAGACCAAAACATTAGCACATGGTTTTGTTTACATTATTACATAGACTTCCGGTGACAACTTCCGGTATCAAATTGAGCTGGGGGGGGTGTAATTACTAAACAAACACAGAGTAAGCGGCTATGAGAAATTAAGTATATACTACACATACAAAACATACGGTAACAACTATGCAAAGGAACGCTACAGGTAAAATGTTACATTGCTACTTGTTTACAAAAAGACCTCTTGAAAAGTGCACATGTACTGACCATAAAAAGGACTTGTAAATAAGCATATCAAATAAACAGGACAAAATCTAACTAAATGCATATGTAAAAACAATGAACAAAGTTACTTACACAGGTAAAACTTGCATATTGGACACTGATCAAAGTTAAGACAAAAGAGTCGCAGGCGTCTATTTTCATTTTTGCACCGGAGGCGATTATAGCCGTTAAAGTCGAAAGAGAGGGATAATAACTTTCCGGTTAACAAATTTGAACAGGTTATAAATTTGGACATTAAGATAAAACGAGAAAATAAATTTCAAAGGAATCAGTCTTAAAGATTTGAAGACCGCAAACAATGAAATAAAAAGACTAAGTAACAAATTCCAAAATAAACATTTCCGAAATAAAGTGTCAATATGAAGTCACAAACAACGCATTCATACAAATGATATAGAACATGATATAAACAATAAATTTGCACAAAGTATATAAGTAAAAAGTTTCATTACCTGAAAATAGGACAGGAGACGTTGAATATAAATTCAGATGTTTATTTCTTGCCGTCCGAGGAAAAAGTGATCGGACAAAGCAAGATAGCGTCCCCTGTCCGGCCCTGAGTTAATCTTGTCAACAATTGTAAAAACAAAGTGTGAAGAGCAATTGGCTTGAAAGCTGACATCAAAAAGGACAATTTACCCTTCGGCTTTTAGCTTCTAAACCGAAGAAAAAGGAAAATGACATAGGTGCGAATTAAGTTTGTTCAACGAGTTACTCTAAATAAATCGGCTTCATTTGATTAGTGTGACACTAATTGATTTCACAAGTGTTCAAAGAAAAAGCTATTAATAGTAAAAGAATGTATACTCTTCAGAGTAAGTAAGCAAATATTTCTGACAATTGATAAAGAAAATTACATGTAATGGAATGTACAGTAAAGTTTGGATCGTGTCGGCAATCATGAGCCAGATATTATAAAATATGAAATAAATGTCTAAAAATAGAAATTGTTTACAAGGGTGAAAATGCCCATATGATAATACCCTCCTGGTTGAAAAAAAATCTTTGTCCTCAAAGATTAAAAAAAGTACATGTGGTAAAAAAAAATATGAATGAAATTGAATAGGAAATGAACCATTAGGGTTGAAGGGAATATGTACACAAATGTAAACATTCAATGATATTCAGAACTAATGAAGACTAAAAAAAAATAATGCATGTCCATTGATAAAAGAAATTGAAAAACATGATGATGTATCAAGTGAAAAAAAAGAAATAAGGTACATGGAATCAATGCAAATGTTAACATATATACAACAGGATACAAATGAAAAAGAATAATCATCTTTCATTCATGCACACTCACTGTAAGTCATGCCGAGAAATGGTCCAGACAAAGAAACAACTAGGTTTTAGTTTAAGAGTGTAAAATATTGATGGTGTGAGAGGAGGAAGTAAGCAGTATAGGGGTGACGTAGAATGTTATTAATGCGACGTGCTTTGAATGGTGAGATAAGTTGAGTTGTTTTCACAGTTATAGAGCGGTTAGTATGCACATTAGTAATGTTAATTGGGGTGCACTGTATTTCAATGTAATGAAATATAAGATAACTTCTGGTAATGTTAATAGAGGAAACATCCTGCGGTGGTTGTATGTGCCAGTTGTTAGGGCAGAGAGGCAAGGTGGTTATCTGGATTAGTTCACACACTGGTCCAGTGGTAATTTCTAAGTGAATGGTTGTTAGGTGAGTCTGGACAAATTTGCTCCAGAGGTAAGTTATGCATGCAATCACAAGGAGAGTTGTTATGACTGAGAGGGAGACATATGGCCAAGGAGTGGTGAAGGATGAGTAGACATGCTCATCAATGGTAGTTGGGTTAGTAGATTCTGGGGATTGGTAAATAAAAGACAATGGTGGTTTAGGTGTTAGTGCAGAGACAGAATGAGTTTGATGGAGGAGAAGTAATGGCATTAGAACTGTTCTGATTTTGTAACAAGACCAAATACTGAAAATAAAACCAAAGGTTGCCAGGGATGTTGCAATGATGGCGATGATTCCACTAGTATCGGGCCAATTATCAACAGCAAATTCAACTTGGCCTGCAATCATGGATTCGGCTAATGTCTTGAATACCTGTCCATCACGCTTGACGGCACTGGCTATACGTTTCAAACTTAGATGTTGGTTTTTGTCATTGGCAACAAACTTGGAGAAGGAATGATTAAATATATTAAAGTTCGGAAGTTTCACTTCTACAAATTCTTGAAAGATGGTGTCACCAAATATATCCGAATGAGAGTCTTGTTTGAAGAATTGTTGGAGGAGAGCCAGGTTGATAGGGTGAAGGATAGAAATTTTATCAGTGTTGTTGTTACACTTGCCAAGTCGAGGTGGAAGGTATAAGTTTTGTGTTGATATGGAACATCTGCAAGGAATCTTCATTACACAGAATGTGCAGCCTTTGAGAATTTTCTGGCTCGAGGAGCAATCAAGAGCAATTGTTGTTGTTTGGTACAGTAGAACATGTGAAGGTGAAATCTCAGAAATGGATGGTTTCAATGAGTTTAGCAGGAACCGAAAGTCACATAGTCTGGTTGAGTCTTCTTTTTGGTTAAAGAAGATTGAAGAGAGGCAATTGGGAGATGCAGAGGCAGTCAAGGCGATATTAAAGGTGCAGAATAATGTCGTTGTCCCACTACAGTGTGATAATTGGTTTGATGTCATAGTTGCATAGTGTTGATTGTCTTCT
The DNA here is from genome assembly GCF_025612915.1 of Magallana angulata. NCBI lineage: Eukaryota > Metazoa > Mollusca > Bivalvia > Ostreida > Ostreidae > Magallana > Magallana angulata. The sequence goes on along the minus strand of NC_069113.1, from coordinate 32,989,729 downwards.
GTGGTAATGAAGTATTCTGGTGTATCAAGGAGTTGCGTGGCATGATTTGATGAAGAATTGACAGGAACAGGAAATGAAAATACTTTGTAGATAGACACTGGGCGGACGTATGGTGAAATGGGTATTTTAAGGGTTAGATAAAGGTGTGAATGAAGTCTAGTGAAAATGAAGTCTCCCTGAGAGTAATAATACAGAGGATCTTTGTGGGAAATGTGAAATTGTGTGAATTTGTTTGAAAGAATATCTTGTACTTGTCTAAGTGAGGATTGTAGGATGTCAGGAGATAGAAGAAACGGGGATAATTTTCCTTTGGTGATATCATGAATTCCAAGCTTCACGTGCTCGAGTTCTTTTTCTAGTTGTGCTGTGACATTGGTTTGTCTGAAGATGAGTTCACTCAGTATGACAAATTCGTGTTCCAGAGCATCCATTGATCTGTGGGCCAGGTTGGATAAAGCGATGGCGTCCTGGTGGTTTTTCTGGACTGCAGACATTACATTGTTGAAGCGTTTATCTACTGTTGAAATGAAGGATGACAGGTGATGATCTTGTTGGGCCATTGCTTGAGCTAATTTTACATTGTTGTTGTTAAGAGTCTGCATGTGTCGTTTTAATGCATTAATGTCGTCTGATGTTGCAGTACCGAAGAGTGATTTTGAAATTTTACCCACAAAATCGAAAAGTCCTCTCTTTTGTCTAGATGATCCAATGTATGTTTGTTGTGGAGGTAATGTTGTGGAAGGAATTAAATGATGGATTTGGTTGATGGTTGTGTTTACACTGGCCATACACTGCATACGTAGAAGGTTAATTGATTTGATAATATGGCCGACTGTCTTGCATTTTGGCATGTTACAATATAGGGAGTCGAGATGAATCTTCTTTGGGAGTTGAATCTGGAAGGTATGGAGCCAGTTTTCTTGACTCAAGAAGATGTTGTTTGATTTTTCAAAGATGATGCCATAATTGATCCGTTGGATGGTGTTGTCGGTGTTTGTGGCAATTCCAGGGGTACCAAGACACAAGAAAAGAACCAGAAGTAGCAGGTGTTTAAGTCCACTTCCACCTACGAGAAGAGAGAAAAGAGGTATAAGAGGATTGTGCCTTGTATAAGATTGAATGTCAGTATCAGTTTGATCAGAACTGAGAAGCACTAAATTAACAAATTCAAATATTGCTCAATTTTTGAAAAAAAATTACACAAAAATGAAAAGTCAAAATTTTAACATGATCTTATACGAGCACAAGGGAAATGTTAGTGGTAGAGAAAGTAAAAGTGGATAGGGTGAAAGAATAGGACTAAACATTGCCTTCTAGTTAAAGCAAGATCGCTTTTTGCGTTTGCGGGCTTGGCCAGTTTGTGTCTTATCTATGAGGTACTTCTGGATAAGGGCTGGATTGATATTGTCTTCAGGTTCCCATGTTTTCTCACGGTAGCCTATCCATTTCACAAGAAAGTACTTTTTGCCTTTTTGATACCTATACCGAATAAGTTTTTCAACGTAGCCTATGTTGTCGTCTGAGGTTTGAGATGGAGTCGATTGAGTGTCCTCTCCGGTAAGTGCGTCAGGAGGATGTATCTCGGGTTGTGACGACGGAGGCTGTGAGTTGTTCTTTCCTTGAGGTGCGTCAGGAGGAACAGGATTTGGTGCACCAGAGTTGTTTGGTTGTGTAGGTGTTGGAGGCTGATCACCTGGAGCCTGTACAGGTTGAGTGGCATCGTTGTTTGCTGTGGCATCTTCAATGTTGTTTGGATTTGGGTTAACGTGTTGTTCATTAGCATAGTTGTCAGGTGGTAGATGCGTGTCGTCAATGATTTCAGCATCTGGTGGCGGGTCTAAATGTTGACGATGGGCAGGGTTGTTGTAGGGTTTTAGCCTGTTTGCATGTATGTGTGATTTCAGAGCTTTGTTGTTTGAGCAACGGATGATTTTGTAGGTGTTGTTTGATCCTTGTCTCGCAATGTAGAATGGTCCATCCCAAGGTTTGGTAAATTTTGGAGAAAGTCCTTTTCTTACTTTTGTGTTGTGAAGTAGGACCCATTCTCCAACTCTGAATTCTTTGTTGACTGCTGTTTTGTCATATTGTGCCTTTTGTCTTTGTTGTGCATTGCGGATGTTGTCAGTGGCAATATTTTCAACGACTTTCAGATGTTTTATTAGATTTTCCACATGAGTTTTGGCGTCTTGGTTCATGCCATCTTTAGGAATTACAGATGTGTCAAAAGGTAATTCCATTTCTGAGCCAAAGAGGATTTGATGAGGAGAAAGGTCAGAGGACTGTGTTGAAGGGCTCATTCTGAGGGCCATCAGAATTCCAGGGAGTAACTCTGTCCAGTTATCCTGATCTTCATTGATGTATGTTCGGATACACTGAGCAATAGTACTATTCATGCGTTCACATGCTGCGTTGGTTTGCGGATGGTATGAGCTTGTGTGATGGCGGGTGACTTGGAAAAGCTCACATACAGCCGTGACTAATTTGCTCATGAAATTTTGTCCTCTATCAGTGATGAGAGTGCGAGGTGCACCATAGCGAGCAAAAATTTCACGAAAAAGTACTGTTGCTATTTCTTTAGAATCCTGGGTTTTCAGAGGAAATGCTTCCGGCCATTTTGAAAAGGAGTCCACGACTAGTAGAATATACTTATGACCTTTAGATGTTTTAGTGACAGGACCAAGGATATCCATGTGAATTCTGTTGAATGGTTTGGTGACAGGCATGTTGACAAGAGGTGCGTGAGTATTTTGGGTGGATTTCTTTGCACATTGGCATTGATCACATGAACGTACATAGTCTGCCACATTCTGGTACATTCCTGGCCAGTAGTATTTTAGTTGGATGGCTCTGTAAGTGCGTTCGAATCCAAAGTGAGCTCCTCCAGCCAAGCTGTCATGGTATGACCTGAGTACATCCTCCCTTAAGCAACGTGGAACTGCTAGCTGCTTGACATAATTGTCTGGATGTCGTGCTCTTTTTGATCTGGGTTGGTAGTAGTGGTACAGTACGTTGTCCAGAAACACGTAAAAGTTGGATTCGCTGAGCAATTTCTCACGATTTGATTTTTCAGAAGGTAATTCATCATTTTTGAAGTACTTGTACATAGGTCCAAAGTCAGGACAATCTTGTTGTAGTTCTGCAATGGATGGATTTGTATCAATAGCACAGACACAGGCTGTATGAGATGTTGTTTCTGAGACAATTGAATCTTCTGATCTTTTGTAAAAGAATGTGGTCTCGTAAAAGACTTTGTTGGACTCAAGACTGGAAACATCAGCTGAAGGAATTACATCTTCTGATTCAGGTAGGGATTCAGAGGTTTCAGGGTATGGTCGTCGAGAGAGCGCATCTGCCACTTCATTTTTCTTGCCAGGCTTGTAGTGTATTTCGTATTTATATCCTTGTAGGAGAACAGCCCATCTCGCAAGTCTTCCTGTGGACTGTTTCACATTGTTCAGCCACTTTAGTGCGGCGTGGTCTGTGAAAATTTTGAAGGGTTGACTGGCCAAGTACACATGATAGGTTTTAATGCCTTCGACAATAGCGAGTCCTTCTTTCTCAGACACTGGATACTTCCTTTCGTGTTGGTTCAGAGAGCGTCCACCATAAGCAATTACTCTCTCTATCCCTGTTGAATCAGTCTGTCCAAGGATGTAGCCAATTGCTGATCCAGAAGCATCTGTTGTTAGGGTGAAAGGCTTGTTGTGGTCTGGGTAGGCTAGCACAGGAGATGTTGTTAATGCTGTCCTTAGTTTGTCAAAGGCGGATTGGCACTCTTCTGTCCATGTAAATGGCGTATCTTTGCACAGGAGGGCCGTTAATGGGTTGGTGATTCTGCTGTAACCTTTGACGAATTTTCTGTAATAGTTACAGAGGCCAAGGAATGATCGTAATTCCTTTTGGTTCCGAGGTATTGGAAAGGATCGCACAGTATCAGTTTTGGAAACATCAACCTGAACCCCGTCTTTGGTCAACACGTGTCCCAGGTACTTCACTGAAGATAGAGCAAATGCGCATTTGCTAGGTTTCAAGGTTAAACCTGCTTCTGTCAGTCTGGTGAAAATTTGTTCTAAGTGTTGCAGATGTTCTTTGAAAGAATTGGAAAACACAAGAATATCATCCACATAAACGAGACAGGTTTTCCAATTTAGACCACGGAGAACTTGTGTCATGAGGGCTTGGAAGCTAGCTGGAGCGTTCACTAGTCCAAATGGCATGCGTTTCCATTGATAAACACCAGAAGGAGTAACAAAGGCACTTTTATGTTTCGTGTCGCTGTCCATTGGAATTTGCCAGAATCCTGAAGCAAGATCTAGTGTAGAAAATAATTTGGCCTGGGAGGATCCTATGGTATCGAAGACATCTTCGAGTCGGGGAAGTGGAAATGTGAATTGCTTCGTTACTGCGTTTAATTTTCTGTAATCCACAGCAAATCTCAGTTGGCCGTTTTTCTTTTTCACCATAACCACTGGACTCTGCCACATGGAGCTGGATTCTTCGATGATACCAGTAGACAACATCTCTTCTATCTGTCGATTCATTTCGGCGTTGACATGTGGAGATTGTCTGTAGAATCTTTGTCGGATAGGATGCGCATCTCCTGTGTCAATGCGATGTGGTTGAGTCTTGGCTTCTCCTAATTCATGTAAGTCAGTTGCAAAGACAGCTCTGTGTTTCGACAAAAAGGACGTAAGAAGATCTTTTTCAACATCAGAGAGGGATGTATGTTGAAGGTCAAAGTGTATTGGATCCTTGGATTGTGAGTTGGTATTCTGTTTTGAAATTGTCAAAGGTGTGTCAAGGGAATAAATTGTCTTTTCATTCACAATGGATGCAGATGCAATTGGTGTTGTAGCATTGAGTCTGATTGGTTTGTTGGATGGGTTGATGATCTGCATGAATGCTTTTCCGGTGTTTTCTACAAGACACTTTGCTCCTGCTAGACTGCGTTGTGGTAGCTGTGCGCATGGTTCTAATAGTACAGTCTTGTGTTTTGGTATGTTAGTAATGAACACTTGCACAGAAACAACAGAATTTGGTGGAATAGAAGTTGTGTTGAGAACTCTAGCAAACCCAGTGTTGGTGTCGATGGAGAATGCTGTGTGGTCAACTGGATCTCTGAGGTATAAGGTACAGTTTTCAGCGTTAAAGATGCCATCATTTTGGTTGAGAAAATCGAGACCCAAGATCAAAGGATGATTAAATGATTTGAAGACATGAAAGGTATGAGAAATGAGGGGCCCATCAAAGGAGATGGGTAAGGATATAGCACCTAGACTAGCGTGTCTTTCACCGCCAACAGCAACAGCATCCCTAACATTAGACGGACTCAACTGACTGGGGTTTATACCAAGTTTGGGTATAAGATCAGAACTTACACAGGATATGCTTGCTCCTGTGTCCACTAATGCTCTAATGGAATGACCATAGATAGAGATTGCAACAGTATTTTTCTCCACAGGCATAATAAGACTAACACTATGAGATTGAGGGTTGGTTTTAGCTGGGGTATTGGATTTGTTAGTGGTTGAGGGTTTAGTGTTAGACTTGTTAGTTGAAGTGGTAGAGTTAGCACTGTGAGGAGAGACTACTGCATGAGAACTGTTAACTGGGTGCCTATCCGTGCTAGGGACAGGCGCGTGCCCCTAACTAGAAGAGTGAGAGTTAGTGTTGGTGAAGGTGCCATTGTTAAAAAGTCGCTGTTTTTTGAAACAAACATTTTCATAATGGTGCCATTTGAAACAGTATGTGCATTTGGTGTTAAAAGCTGGACACTTTTCTCGAATAGAACATGACTTACCACATCCTTTACAGCTTTCGTACTCTCGTGGCTCTCTCTCGTACTGTCTGGATCTCTGGTTCATGTCTCTGCGATTGTTGTGGTACCGTGGTCGTCCACCATGTTGGTTGGTCCAACGTTGCTGTGAGGACTGGTCGGGTTCACTGGTTACACGAAGCGCACTTATATCGGCTTTAATGCTCTTCGTCAGTTCTGTCATTTGGGTCGCGAGGGTGGTGCACAGGTGAGCGAGGCTATGGTCACTGGAATGGTTCAAATTCTGTGGAAGGTCGCTAAGTTCAACTTGAACTTTGGAGATAGTGTTTCGAAGTTCCTGAAAGCTCTTCGGTTCTCGGGAGAGAACTTTCCCACGCCAAGGAGGAAGTAGTCCTGAAGCAATGGCCTGCACTTTGTAAAGTTCAGCCATGTCATGTATCATGCTGATTTTCTCAGCTCTCTCAAGATACTGGTCCATGGTTTCACTTGTATCTTGTCGAATACCCATCAGTGGCATGCCGTATAAAATAGGTTGGAATCTGTCTGTGAGTTGTTTCTTGAATGCTGTTAGTGAGTTGCAGGGAGGCTGCAATGTTTGAAACCACGTACTAGCACTTCCTTCTAATGCACAGGGTAGCATGGCAAGGATTTTCTGATCAGCATAGTTATGGAACTGTTGCCATGCGTCAAGTTTTGATAACCAGATCACAGGTGACTCTGATCCATTGAATTTGGGGAAACTAAATCCAGTTGCCATAATGTTGTTTTCTGAATTTTCTTCTTCTGATGATTCTTCTTCTGTTATGTTATTTTCAGCTGAAGTATCTAGTGGTTCGTCTGCTGGAGTGCCAGGGGTTGTTGTACTATTATTTTCTTCAGCTGAAGTTTCAGGTGGGGTTATCTGTTCCTCTGAATCAGGGATAGATTCCCTTGAATTTGTTGCTGTAAGGATTATGGTTGCTGTTTGCTCCTCAGGTTCAGTTGATGTGGTCTCTGCAATTTGGAGATAGGATTGTTCCTCTGCAGCAGTTGCTTGTCTTGTCTGTATGGTGTAGTTAATTGGCCTGTTCTTTTTCATCTGGGATCGTTGGATTCAGTCCACCACTTTATCACCGAGTTTTGGGTGATATTTTTAACTTTGATAAATGACGTAGTAAGTTGAACCTGAAAATAGGACAGGAGACGTTGAATATAAATTCAGATGTTTATTTCTTGCCGTCCGAGGAAAAAGTGCAGTAAAAGACAATCACTAATAATCACAAAAATAATGCCAGCAATGCCACTTTAAATAGTACAAACATGGGGTGGCTTGCAGTAACATGTGCACAGATCACCATTAAGACAAATCTTACACATTTGATTAAATAAAAAGAACATTGCCTAAGACGCATTATACAATCACTGTAATAAAAGAATATGAGGTGGCACTATAATTTCAAGTGTAAGGGCACCTTAATAAAACAAAACATACTCAACATTACAGGACTGAAGTGAAAATAAATGAAAGTCTATCACAATATTAAAAAGGGGAAATATAACTCAAATGGAAATTAAAATATGAATGATAATTAACTTCAAATGGGAATTAACTTCAAATGGGGAAATTTACTCAAATGATAAAGTTCACTTGGCATTGTAAAAGGACTTGACTTTAATAAAGAATAGACCAAAACATTAGCACATGGTTTTGTTTACATTATTACATAGACTTCCGGTGACAACTTCCGGTATCAAATTGAGCTGGGGGGGGTGTAATTACTAAACAAACACAGAGTAAGCGGCTATGAGAAATTAAGTATATACTACACATACAAAACATACGGTAACAACTATGCAAAGGAACGCTACAGGTAAAATGTTACATTGCTACTTGTTTACAAAAAGACCTCTTGAAAAGTGCACATGTACTGACCATAAAAAGGACTTGTAAATAAGCATATCAAATAAACAGGACAAAATCTAACTAAATGCATATGTAAAAACAATGAACAAAGTTACTTACACAGGTAAAACTTGCATATTGGACACTGATCAAAGTTAAGACAAAAGAGTCGCAGGCGTCTATTTTCATTTTTGCACCGGAGGCGATTATAGCCGTTAAAGTCGAAAGAGAGGGATAATAACTTTCCGGTTAACAAATTTGAACAGGTTATAAATTTGGACATTAAGATAAAACGAGAAAATAAATTTCAAAGGAATCAGTCTTAAAGATTTGAAGACCGCAAACAATGAAATAAAAAGACTAAGTAACAAATTCCAAAATAAACATTTCCGAAATAAAGTGTCAATATGAAGTCACAAACAACGCATTCATACAAATGATATAGAACATGATATAAACAATAAATTTGCACAAAGTATATAAGTAAAAAGTTTCATTACCTGAAAATAGGACAGGAGACGTTGAATATAAATTCAGATGTTTATTTCTTGCCGTCCGAGGAAAAAGTGATCGGACAAAGCAAGATAGCGTCCCCTGTCCGGCCCTGAGTTAATCTTGTCAACAATTGTAAAAACAAAGTGTGAAGAGCAATTGGCTTGAAAGCTGACATCAAAAAGGACAATTTACCCTTCGGCTTTTAGCTTCTAAACCGAAGAAAAAGGAAAATGACATAGGTGCGAATTAAGTTTGTTCAACGAGTTACTCTAAATAAATCGGCTTCATTTGATTAGTGTGACACTAATTGATTTCACAAGTGTTCAAAGAAAAAGCTATTAATAGTAAAAGAATGTATACTCTTCAGAGTAAGTAAGCAAATATTTCTGACAATTGATAAAGAAAATTACATGTAATGGAATGTACAGTAAAGTTTGGATCGTGTCGGCAATCATGAGCCAGATATTATAAAATATGAAATAAATGTCTAAAAATAGAAATTGTTTACAAGGGTGAAAATGCCCATATGATAAAAGCATAAAATATCATAACGCTAAAGACTACTGCTATAGATCTAGCGGAAGCAGCCATAATACGAAGTCATGGCTACTACGCAAAACTGAAGGCAAACCACAACCACAGAAAACGGGTGACCACATTTACAAAGTTTTCCCTAGAGCATGAAGAAAAACAGAAAATTGTGTTAGTAGAATATCAATGGGAAACATGATAACGAAAGGATGCAGCATGGCAGTAACAAAGCAATAAAGGAGTCATACACAAAACAGCTCCTGTTATTCTACGTGATGCTGCCATGATTACCAGAGACACTCAGCAAATGCAACCCAAAATTTCACATCAAATGATGCTGAACGACTTAATGGCTGCACCCACGCCAATCAAATCAGAGATAAATTGTACAGAGAGTTAGAAAAAGAAAATCTAAAATTCCACAACGTTGCCGACGAGGTTTTGGCAGCATACTCAATGTGTCAAAACGGCGAAAGCAACATTTAGGGCATTATTTGTAACACACAAAAAAGGAAAAAAAAGACCCCCCCCCAAAAAAAAAAAAACACCCAACCAACCAATCATCATATATATTCTAACGAACCACTAGAGGACCTAAAATCTAAGTCTATAGCCTCCGATGGCAGCATTCAAGGCTTCGTTGTACTTTCAACTTAGGTCCCTGTTTCAATACAACGACAACATATACAAACTAAAAAGTTGTCAAACGCGAAACTCTTCAAAGGACCAACAATGCTGCACAGGCATGGAGAGACTGAATCGTACCGCAAAATCTTCTGCCACATAATAAAGTTGGTGTTCCATCTGGTAATAAAATCGGCATCGAGGAAGAAAAATAATTTGCAAAAGCAGTTCACCATGCCTTTCGGGATCGAGTACAACTTCTTTGCACAAAACACTACAATGACAACTTGGCGATATCACAAAGACAAGGAAGGACGTGGAATCAAGGAACGGGAATACATACTAGTTGTCTCCTTCATATTTGTTTATGAAGGGATAATTATCGCAGACGATCCCCTTTCGTTCGATTCCAAATAGAAGATTTGACCCGTCACCTATTTACCGAATTCCGATTGAAAATCGTCTTAAACCACTTCTTGAAAAACGTGTGAACGCCCCCCTACAAACTAGCATAATAATCAAAGAAACTATGAACAATCATCCTGAAAAATCTTTAAACTGGAAGCCCTACAAAATAACCGACCTCATCAAATAGATAAACGATATCAACTCCATCCAATTTTATGATCTTCGATGTGCTCTTCATGACAATGGGAATTATGTTCCGCAGAATTCCATGAAACAACATAAGGTTTGCCCAAAATTCATGGGTGCAATTAGTTAAAAAATAAATAAAAGAGTGTGGACACTTTACACCCCAAAACCAGAAGTCCTTGACAAGACATAAATCAAGTCTACATCGAGTTGCAGCTTAAATTCCAGGTAACTGTAGGTAGCCCTATTACCTGAAATGTACTTACTTTTAATTACTAAAATAATTACAATATCTTACATTAGAATATTATAGAACAAAAGGTGTTTGTGAAACACTTATGCCACTATTACTTGGCCATACACTTTAGGCTACACAAGCCTTATTATGGTCAGTAGACATTATGGTCAGTTTTGACCTTTTGAACTTAAAATCAATAAGTGTCATCTACCGGTACAATTCGAGATGCATCAACCTATCATACATGACGGTTATTAGTAAATGTATTGTGGACTTGTATCCCAAGTACCCCAATATAAGACCATTCAAGAAATTCTTTGAGAAAATACGCTTTTTTCATGATAGTACCGCGAAACGACTCATCCACTGAATGTGACAAACCGAATAGTGACCATATCGCAAAATTACCCAACCATCGAATGTGACAAACCGAATAGTGACCATGCCACAAAATAGCCCAACCACCGATGTGACAAACCGAATACTAACTTCACCATTGAAAGCGATAACACAGTAAAAACAAAACATTGTGAACAAGATATATGTGCACCAATGGTCGCGAGTATTACCCCAAAAACTCAGAGAAAACGTGCGAGTAAAGAATTGTATATAGGAAAGAAAATTGCGCCTAAAGTAATTAGAACAAACAAGATTGATGAAAATGGAAAACTTATTGACAAAGAAGTAGCAGTTTATGGAAGAATGATCCCTATCTTGAAGATTTTGGAAGCAGATTCAACATAGAGATTATGAGAGGACAACAGCAGCAGATACATTGACGCAAGATGATTTGCGCAAGATTTTCCTGCAGCTAGGAGAAGAAATGCCAAATCTGGTGAAAAAGCAAAGGAGAACCTACAAAAGATTGAAAACACACGTCACTTGAAAATATGGTGCGATCATTCAGAAATACTAAACCACGGCTACTTTACAATGACGATAAGTACCACGTATGACAAAGTAGCCTTCATCACGACTGCGGAGTATTTGAAAAGATTTCCTGAGCGCCCACTTTAGATGTGCAAGGTAGGGTGGAAAGGCCGAATCTTTATATTCACGGAAAACCTCCAGTAGCGATATTGACCATTTATCATATATGCAAACTAGAATAGAAGACACATAAAATTTAAGACAGCAGAATGACAAAATCTTGTTTATTTCGGGGTTTCAGTGGAGATGCACCAGCAAGGCAATTCGAGTCAGAGCATCAAAGTGGAGGTAATTACAGTTGTCTCTGCGGAGCAAGATCAAAGGAACATCAAAATCTATAATATACATTTAATATAAGCAACCCTTCATTAGAAGAGCGTGTAGAAATATTCATTGGAGGATATTATGGAAAAACTTTTCCTAAAAACCACCCCATTTTCAAATCTAAGAAGTCTGAACTTGAAACGGAACTTAGAGCAAGAGGCTATGATGTACTTAACAAAGACAAAAGTCAGCTGCAGGAAAAACTAACGTCATCACTCAGGAGGATCCAGAAACCACCAGCACTTCTCACAACTACAGATGAAATTTCTGATTTGGTCTCCCAATATACCTTCCTGCGAGACTCTTCATGACGTCACAAACATCCTACAGAATTTGATAACAGAGCCGCCATGTCACATTCAAGATTGATCCACACCAAAAGGAATTTAAAAAAAATTCCAACATCAACTTCTTTTTAAAAATTGCAACATCACCTATTGGCGACAAAAATCAGGTTCTGATGCGCGCCTTTTTGCAGTTAAATTGGCCATTTTACCGAACTTAGACAAAAAGATCAACAAAGACATTTCCGACCTCTGCATGACTTTATCTGAAATAATATATATCTGTAAAAGTGAACACCACCAACGAACACCCCAAAATCTTTTTAGACGTAATAACTTCTATTTTTGTATTCAGTATCCTCTCGAAAAGTATTACTGGAGTCCCAAAGAAGATGACCGCCCAAAATTTTTCGGCTGCCACTTCCGTAGTCTAGTAATACATGCTCACGAAATTTTAGACTGATCTGCCTAAGATCTATTGTTCCTAATCAAAGAGATAATTTGGCGACTTAAAAAGAATCTCATTAAATACCGCCAACAGGCAATGTGGATAAATCAACGACAATGCAGTTTTGAGATTTAATGCAAAAAAGATGGATGAAAATAAAAAGATTACGTAGGACACCAGGAATTAGTAATTAGTCACTAGCCAAACTGCTGACCAACCCTTTTTCAAGCTCATTACCAGCGAAATGCCGATTTCATGTGCGCTGAAAAAGCTCATTAAAATTAAATTTAATGAATAAATTTATCAATAATACCATTTAAATTCCTTTACATTTTGGCTTAGTTTTAGTCATTTTACGTTACATTCGGGTCCAAGTTGGGAAATCGAAAAACATTTAATAACCCAATGGCCAAGTTTTTAAGCCTGTTTTAAGCTAGTTCTTCAAGATATGAAATGACCCGTTTTATGGTTTTGATATTAATGTTAGCAAGCCTAATGGCTTGGATAAAGATCATCGAACGCTGACTATTAAGAATGATGATAATAAAAGAGACAATGAAATTTGCATGACAATGGATAATTCCGAGTTAAAAAGCTTTTACCATAAATCACATTATATAAATAGTGCCTGTTTGGGAGGGTAACAGTTGAAATTGACACCCCGAGAAAACCATTGTCAACCGACGCGAAAGAAAACTTAACTGCTTTTACATAGGAATAACGTGAATTCTACAGCGAACCGTACGCGCATAATTTTCGCGCATGTAATATTTTTTAATGTTACCCGTTGCTAAGTGCGTTACTAACGCTGAGGGTAATATAAAATATTATTAACTGCGTCTTAACCAATCAGATTTCAGTATTTAACATGAAAGTATAACAATATAAATGATATCCTCTTCAGGATTCAAACATTCCAAACCAGAGGTAGTGCTCCTTGACAAAGTAAAACCTTACATTGGGGAAAACATCCCTAAGGGTTTAAGCCGTTACAGCTACTCCTTTAGTGTTTAGTTATCGCCAATTACCCAAGCTCCTTCCTTAAAATCACTAACGTTTAAATGAATTGTTATCCTCTTGGAACATCGGCCTATACCAGTGTGAAATATGAGTTCGAATTGAGTTCGAAAAGCGTTTTCAATGTGAACGTCATATAGTGGAGCAAAACAGTGGTGTTGGTTATACATGTGGCCAATGCAAGCAAGTTTTAACCCAAACCTGACAACCATCGACAGAAGTGAGTGTCTGCTTCCTTCACTTTGGCTAACCGGAAAACTAGAAAGTATTCACCTGATGATGACGATGGGTTCATGAAGAATCTTTCCTCTCTTATCATCAGAGTGCTCAGATAGATTTGTTTCTATAACACCAGATGCTAGGATGCAGAGAAGCAAGGATAACAAGAACAAGTTCCACAAGAGGACCATGTAATCTTCATCTTTCTTAAATCCAGCAGCCTTTATAGGAAATATCTGCTCATCGAAACCACCAAATGTCTCAGCTCATCTCTGATGCGCAGTATAAAGACTTGTAATGATACATGTGGTAAACAAGGTATTCAAAACTATGTTTGATGAGTGTTACGTGTCTTGCACTTTTAAAACAAACTACTATAGGTGTCCTTCGAACACAATATAACATCTGTAGAACTTAACCACATAATATGAAAAAATTTCTAAAACTAAAATCTTATATTGTGTATTTTTTTTAATTTTTTTTACTTGATAACAATGTTCATTTGTAATAATTGTAAAGATGGGTATATGCCCATGTTTACAGTAGATGTTACGTGGTCTTGTGGACTTCAACTAGAGTTATTTTTCTTCGTCCACTTTTGTGAAATATTTGTTTTACCGTTTGTTGTCAGTATTAAAACCAAATAAAAAAAATGGCATACATAATTTAGCAATACAATTTGATAATATCAATTTATCTTACATTTTATGTCATCTTTCGATTAAAATAAGGATAAAAAGAGAATTGCGAAAGAATCACAGCGAACCAGAGTACGATCAGACGAGTAAATATATTGAAGTCCTGTTCATATTTTAGGGAAACTACGACCAATTTCACACACTTGTTATAAATGGCCACCAGTAATAATATCCATCGGTTTTTTTTATACATACAGGTATATCCTGGCTTAGTTAAAGAGATCCAGAAGCCGAAACAGGAACGTACGACACTTTTTGAAAAATGGAATTTCGGAGATCGTTTCAGCGAAGTACATTGAAGCATTTAATAGGAGTTAACTCCAGAAAAGTTTCTACGTAATGTTTTGACTGACCTTTGTCCAATCAGATCGTAGCTTGGCGGAGTTAAGACATTGCCACTCGTGACTTGAATGAGAGAGAAAGAGAAGAGGAGAGAGAGAGAGAGAGAGAGAGAGAGAGAGAGAGAGAGAGAGAGAGAGAGAGAGAGTGAACTGAGTAAATTATAAGTGGTGCCGATGAAGGAATAATCATTAGTTATAAACTTGCAAACAAATTAATTAAGGTCTGTATATAAAAACTACCTGAAAAAATTACATGAAAAAATCCTATATTGGTATAACTTTAAAGCGTTTTAAAGAACGATTGTGAAAATTTCTTTGGCCGCGCGCCGTCGACAACATTTACATGGATAAGAATGACGTAGCTAACCAACTAAATTTCCTAGCATGGAGTCCGAGAATACAGACATTAAATATTTTGAAATGCGAACGAATGATCACTTATGAACATGATGAATTTAGATGTAGTGTAAAGGAAAGGCAACGCAGGCGGATGCTTAGTGGAAAAGTAAAACAATGGCGGACAAATTCGTCCTAAGGTAAAGAATGTTTCACACTGAGTAACCATGAAGAAAGTTTTTATACAAAGTACATTTACTACCTATGTTTAATTCCAGGAAGATTCGGCAAACTTTGATTTGAATATTAACGGTAACACTATTCGTACAGTCTTCAATGTTTGACATTACCTCATCCTATTACTGATCTATATATAGACATCGTTGTTCCTTGGTTACACTTCAAAGTTTCATAAATTTATAAGATAAACTAGACCGTGATTTGTCACTTAATAGGATAACTGTTGTTGATCGATAGTTCGCTCATCTGCGTCATCTATAATGTACTCCATTAACCAGTTAACTCTCTCTCTCTCTCTTTCTCAAATTAAGTCACGAGCGGTAACGTCTCAACTCCGCCTTCTACGATCTGATTGGACAAAGATCAGTCAAAACATTACGTAACAACTTTTCTGGAGTAAATATGCATATTAAACGCTCAAATGTACTTCGCTGTAACTTTTTTTTTAATTGCAGAATTGAGATTTTTTTTTACATGAAGACAAGTGAACATTTCCTTCGCTAATTAAAAACCCGTTGTAGACTTAATAAAATGGGATATCAAGATATAAGACAAGGTTATTTTAACCTAGACACAGTTGTTCGAGATGCCGAAATCAGTGCAGTACTAAATCAGAAAAGATAGAAGCGAGAAAGTGTTAAGCTATGTCAGTCTACTACTTAAATGATCTAGTGTGAGACGGACATAAAACACCTTGCTGCAACCTACTCTATTAATATTTGAATCAGTTTTTGCTACGAAAAAGATTTGTCCGTAGGAATGATTAACAAGCATCAAATATGGAAATACCGTAAGGAAGCGTGCTTAGCTGGATCGAAAAACTTTTTAGTCTATAATGTCAAAATAGATCACAGGTGTTAAAAATGTCAAAGTTATGCTGACGGTATGTTTTGATTGCCTAACTCAGCTGGTTGTAGATACCTGAGCGTGATGATTTGCGAACCATGAGATGTAAAATGTGAGTACCTTAATCAATGGGGTTTACATGGGTATCAGGTTGTGACAAGAGAACATGGCAATTTATTTTTTCATGAAGATATTTCATGGATATCGATGTCAAGCTTGAAACTTGACTATCAAGGTGGAGTGTTGCTATTCTCTCCAAGCAAATGCACACAGGACATTACTGCTGTATTCTAGCTACATAGTATGTGCACTGAGATGAAGTTACCTCAAGACATTGATATGGACATAGATGTTCCAGAGTAATTACTCCCATCCAAACAGGCACATGCAGGTTGCACTACAGTATTAAATTCTACTATATATTCTTACCAAAATTGCACAACTTTACATACAGATTAAAAATTCAAAACGAACTTCTGGAAAAAATCCTCTTGACATCTTTTTAAACAACGCTTCATTTACAAGTTTCTAGCAAAATGCACACGTGCATCCAGCAAGGCGTGCGACTTTGTTTACATCGAAGTTACACATGTGCTTGAAAATCAAGCCCGGGGCTTTTCACCCCCCTCCAGAAACAACGCGCATCAAAAATTCAAATGACCTCGCATTATTACAAAACTGGGATAGTTAGACCTCTTACACATTGTTTTTCATCTCATACAAAAAATCAGCTCCTGTCTCGAGCGGAACCGCCCCGAATTCAAAGGAAAATTCGGGAATTATTTTGGCTCAGCCATGTTTTGACGTGAACCTTCAGTGAAATACTGTTATGACACCTGCAATATAACTCATTTTTTGTTATCGCAAAATCAACATTAATAAATTGATTAATACTCATTGTGTTGTGTGACTAAAAAAAAATATGAAGATATCTACTCATTTCAGAAAGTTATGAGCGATTTTTAAACACCACGGTGTACACGGTGGCCACTGATTTATGAAAATATGATCAAAGTTATACTGTATGCATTTACACGGTGTTTTGATATTCAGTGATTTTTTGGTTTTAAATTGACAAGTGATGTATGAAAATGTATAAAATGACGCAAATTAATTAATATCATGTGGACCCCAGAAATTATGTCGGCCAAAAATTCAATGACCCTGCCTCGGGGGGGTGGGGTAGAGAAAACGTCATTATTTCATACAATTTATGAAAATGGTGAGAACCTTTGTCTAAAATAGCATGGTATTGTTCTAATCTAACTAACATGAGTGATACATCTCAGCTGTTTTCCGCTTTCGTATCAATATTTCTCAATTTTGGACATAAATTGAGCATTTCTTACTGTAACACAAGGGCCTAAACAACCGATTTTATTTGATATTCACACCCCGTAGAATATTTTGTTGTTTACGACGATGAATACTACATCGTATTTGATCTGCTAAAAAATTTCCGGACAGTTTAGACGGTCCGATCTACTATAAATGGCTCATTGTTTTGAGGCTGTAGAACATTTCAGAGGAAATCTGGGCTAATTTTGTATGCATCATTAAAAGCAAAATAAGCGTGCTGCTGGCTACAAAACCCCATTGTTTGTCATTTTTCGTCTAAACACACTGATTTAACACCTAAAACACAGGTAAAACAACTTTTAACATAGCAAACCCGTTTTCCTGCAGGTTGCACTACAGTATTAAATTCTACTATATATTCTTACCAAAATTGCACAACTTTACATACAGATTAAAAATTCAAAACGAACTTCTGGAAAAAATCCTCTTGACATCTTTTTAAACAACGCTTCATTTACAAGTTTCTAGCAAAATACACACGTGCATCCAGCAAGGCGTGCGACTTTGTTTACATCGAAGTTACACATGTGCTTGAAAATCAAGCCCGGGGCTTTTCACCCCCCTCCAGAAACAACGCGCATCAAAAATTCAAATGACCTCGCATTATTACAAAACTGGGATAGTTAGACCTCTTACACATTGTTTTTCATCTCATACAAAAAATCAGCTCCTGTCTCGAGCGGAACCGCCCCGAATTCAAAGGAAAATTCGGGAATTATTTTGGCTCAGCCATGTTTTGACGTGAACCTTCAGTGAAATACTGTTATGACACCTGCAGACCAAATTAGACAAGCAGTTGGACAGTGTCTATTCTAGAGATGTGTTAATTAAGTTACCTACAGATTACCAATATGTTATTACTTTAAATTCTACCATTAGTTCAACCTTTGTATATATAACGCAGCTTAAAACATTTTAAAGAAAATGTAGAAGTAGGTAGTGTTAACTAGAGTATTAACGGGGGGGGGGGGGTGATCCAAAGGTAAACACTTTAACCAAATGACTATGGAAGATTCGGGTCGATAGGGAAACATAAAAAAGAACAAATTCGTTTGATTTATTATACATCCACCATCCGTTTCAAACACAAACTAATATAAATTATAAACTATGTAAGCATACTTTGTTTTTCATTTTAAAATTTTAAATCCAACCTTTTACTTCACTATTTTATTGAGGAAAATTACCACTTCGGGATATTACGGTCATGCAAAGAGGGAAAAAAACCCTGATGATAACAATTACTTGTCTACGATTCTTGGTATCTGAAACACATAAAAAACAAAACATTGTATAACTAAGTTAGGCGTCTACGTATGGAAATTAGAATTGTTTACAAAGCCTGATGAAACATACTGCCCTGGATAAATTCGGACAAGTGTCGTTACCTTCAGTGTATTCAAATCTGTTAGCCAATGACTAGAGAGCTAACCGCTTTCATCAAATTGTAGCTTGACACATACTGCCCTAAGTCGAAGGTCTTGTTATAATGGCTTCTCTTCTTATTTAATCTCTTGTATCACATGTGTTTATTGGTAAAATTAAACATTAACGCTTTTAGCTTTGGTGTAATAGAAGTTGGATTTTCTCTTGCACCCATCGGTGATGATTCTGTAAATTGTTTAAAATGACTGAAATAGACAGGGGGTTGAGGCAAAGCCCCTAGCCGCTGACAAAATTTAAGATTTAGTAAACCCAAAATGGCCTTGAATAAGTGACAAAATTAGAAGTTACTTTTCATTTTTTAAATAGTCATACAGTTATTCACATAATTTTAACCCAATTTGGCCTTTTCAATTTTCTTCTCAAAGGAAGTTTTTCTTGCCCTTTAAGAAGCCACTGTGAGAGTTTCCATTGTCTTCCTTTTTGACACAATCTTCCTTTTTATTTGCAGTTCGCTTCTTTTCTTCTCACTCTTTGTTTGTCTTCAAGTTCCAGGATGTAGTTTCTTCTTTTACTTGATATTTTTTCCTCTTCAACAACTCGCGATAACCAATGCAATTTCCAAGCGTTTTTAACACTCTTGTCTACATCTTAAACATCATGGCCTGGCAGGATAAACCGCGCCATGTTAAAAAGGAACCCTCATCATCAATTTGATTTCACTTATAAGGAATATATAGCAGATCAATTTTGTACAGGACGACAATTATTCAATTTTGCTCCAATTAAGGGTTCTTAATGGCGTATCCCACAAAAACAGAGCTAACAGAAATAAAAAAGGATAATTTTTGTCAATTTAGTAAAAAATAACATTTTCTTTAAAAAAAATTTCAACATGAAAATTGCAGCTCATATTGCTTTGTAGCAGGAATGGGTTCAAGTCACGTTATGTATTCCCTATTTGCCCCTACTTTTGTTTTTAATAATATTTGGAAGTTTCTAGTTAATATACTTACTTCCGTGGTTACTATAAATAGGTTTGTTTTGCCATATAGATCGATAATAATCCTTCACACGTGTTCGATCATCATAGGAAATGTCCAGTTTTGTTTATACATTTCGATTGGTTAATATACCGGAAGTAACCTTTTTCGGGTGGTGCTAAATACAGTCAAAGGTCATACCCCTACAGTCTATTCACTAGATTTAACGTTATATTTTTCTATTGTCGTGGTTGCTATATAAAGCCCCGAAATTCGTAGTTTCTTGGGGACTTGTTAAGCATTGATTTGCTGTAAGTTTCTCACTTCTCTAACATGGTTTATTAGGTATTTAACAGGTTGCACCCGTTAGGAGAATAATTTGATCATTTTGTCGTCGTCATTTGCTCCTGTTGAATTATTTTTGGCCCTTAAACTAAAAGTTAAGTGTTAGGTTCTTATTAAAAGGGATTTTTGTATTAAACCTAGGTTGTTCCCCCGGCTAGGTGGGCTAGCGTTCCCGTACGCTAGGATGGGGGGTGATTTTTGTTAATGATTTTGATGGTGGTGTTCATAGGGATTTTTGATAGGAATTTTTGACAGTAACATTTTTTGGGTTTATACTCGGCAGGAATTTACCATTGTTATAATTATTTTGTTTTTGTTATTTTCTATAAAGTCGTAAATAAATATTGTTGTTTGTTGAGGCTGGTGTTTTTCATTACAGTGTGTTAAACGGTGTCAAAAGGTGAAAAATATATATTATTTAACTTAAAATTAAGACCAAGCAGAATCTCAAATCATAAAGAACCTGGGAAGAAAATTATAATACATAGGAAACGGTAAACATATTTCAGAGTGTGATTCTGACCCAACCCGTCCTATTACAAAAATGGTGCCGTCTACCAAGGATTTGAGCCCGCTGTATTTGGCTGAGTGATTTTTGGGTTGTTGGTAAAACCACTTGTGTATTTCACGCCCACGTATTTTTCACTCAGCTGTTTTGTTAAAGCCTGTTTCAATAAACATAATAAAAATTCACGCTAAAAATGGATAAAGATTCGCGATTTGAAAATTTAGCAAAACCTCAAGATTTTTAAGGTGTACCAGATGGTCAATCAAAGCAAACTTTTGTTGATTTAGATGAAGTTTATAAGAAAAGTCCACGTGCTAAAATATCTGACAGAATTCTAAAAAGTGCCGAGTCGTACATTGCCCGTGCGCCACGTGTCACAGAACCTGATGTTTACAGAGCACCTGTTCGAACAATGCATGACACAATAGAAGAGACAGTGTTTTTCAATGACCGATATTATCCGGACACGAGTGACTTTGTCGATGAAACTACTTTGTCGCAATATGATTTAGAGTTAACAGAACCTAAAGAATATTCTGGGACTATAAAAACAAAGAATGGGTTACGCGTACCTGATTCAGAATTTCTAAGGGAAGATATTAGAAAAGAACTTAGACAATTATTTTCAGATTTTTCAGGTATTTCAGAAAATCCCGACACTTCGAGTTATGATCCAAAATTTCAGAGTATGAATTTGGAAACTGAAAATAAACATGTTAAAGACATTCGGAAATCAAATCCTGAGTTTGTTACAAGTACTCCAATTAGTTATGGAGATAAATCTTCATTTTCAAATCAAAATAAAATGCCTAAAACACCGGCACGCGTACACTTTGACTCGACGTCCGCAGATTCCCGTCAATCCCGACGCGACATTCACTCGCGTGAGAGTTCAAGAGATACTTTGGACAGAAGGTTTTCACAACCTGGTACTCAAAGACACTCTGTTTCAACTCTCAATACTAAACCGTCCTTGCATGCTTCTCAATTAAACAAGAGTTCCCGAATAAATGAGAATTTTGAGACTCCGCGCCGAATGTCAAATAATCAGACAAGGGGAATAACTCCTACGAGATTAATTCCGCAAGCAATGGCACAAGAGTTACCTCCTCGTGAACATTTTGTAAATTCTCATAGGCTTTCAAGAAAAGAAAAAGAACCTCAAATTTATGATGGTACAACAGACTTGGAAATTTATTTACAGCATTTTGAATGGGTTGCTAGGTACAACAACTGGACAAGTGCTGAAAAAGCACAACAGTTGGCCATTAGTTTAAAAGGGGAGGCTCAACAAGTTTTCAGAGATTTGGACCCTTGGGAGATTAGAGAATTTAATGACATGAAACAGGTTCTCTTACAGAGATTTAACCCTCCTGGTCGTGAAGCAGCATATCGATGTCAATTTAAAAATCGCAAGCGCATTGAAACTGAGAGCATTTCAGAGTTTGGTTATGCACTAAAACATCTTTCAGCAAAAGCGTACCCACAATTAGATAGAGTTGCTAGGGAGACTTATGTCATTGATCAGTTCATTTGTGGTCTTAACCATACTGAAATAAAAAAACATGTTCAATTTAGACACCCTAGATCTGTTGATGAAGCTATTACATTGGCTATTGAATATGAAGCATTTGAGGGGCCCAAAACAATTCTCAGAAAACCTTTGAGTGAAGAGAAAAGTGTGCATTTATTTCTGAAACTCCACAAACTTCTGAAAATTCTGGGAAAGATTTGGCTTCCATAATTTCTGAAGAAATGGCTAAACTTATGAGTACGCTCACATCTGAAATAAGATCAATTAAATCAGAAAGATGGTTTAAGTGTAAATATTGTCAAAGGAGAGATCACCCTCATTGGAAATGCCCAAATAAACCAAACTTTAACAGGGATCAAAATAATGTTCCAACCACTTCAAACAATGTCAATTCAAATTCGGGAAAATAGGTAGGGTTGGATTCGAGGCCGACAATTCAGCCCTTAAAACTGGTGAAGAAAACAAACTTACCAATAGGCCAATAATTTCATTGAATACAATAAAACCAAGTTGCTTGTTTGTTGAGGCAAAGATGGATGGTGTTCTAATGAGTTTTCTGGTTGACACAGGTTCTGCAGTTACTATTCTTGATGAGGATATATTTGACATGTTATATGGAAAGATAAAACCTAAGCAGCTGAAAAGCGTAAATAAAACGCTGTTGTGTGCGAAAGGTGAATCAATTCCAATACTGGGAATGTCAAATTTTTCATTTAGTTTATGTGACTCAGATACTATCTTTGAGCAAGAGATGATTGTTGGAAAGTTAGAGGGAAATATTAGTATTTTGGGAGTAGACTTCTTGAAGAGTTATTCAGGAGTTATTAATTTCCGTAATGAAAGTTTGCAGGTTGGCATACAGATATTTCCTCTTTCACAAACCCCACTAAACTTGCATAGATGTGCCAGAATCCGACTCTGTGACACTATTAAAATACCCCCTGACACAGAGTTCTATTGTAAAGGGTACATTCAAGGGAAACTTGGTACAGATTATGGTTTGGTGGAACCCAAACAAATTGTCAATGTAAATGGTCTTTTGATGGCTAAAACTTTGGTCAATCCTAAAAAGGATGAGATTTCTATTTCACTCCTTAATCTTACAAACAGGTCAGTTAGATTGAATAAAAATACTTGCATTGCTGATCTAGAACCAGTGGAGAGTGTGCATTATATCGAGCCTCAATCTCAAACTCATTCTAAAATTTCAAAACTCCCAGATCATTTGTCTACATTGTTAAGTAAAGTGTCAGATGAATTGAATGGAAAAGAAAAAGATCAAGTTAAAAACTTATTGACAGAATTTGAAGATATTTTTATGAAACCAGATGGAAAGTTGGGTCACACAGATTTGGTTGAACATAACATCGATACTGGGTATGAAAATCCAATTAAAATACCTCCACGTAGACTTTCTCCAAAGCAAAAAGAAATTGTTGACACTGAACTTAAGAAAATGCTTGAACAGAATATCATAGAGCCTAGTAATAGTCCCTGGTCTGCTCCTGTTGTTTTGGTTACAAAGTCTGATTGGTCTACCAGATTTTGCATAGATTTTCGCAAACTTAATTCAATAACAAAGAAGGATGCATATCCCTTGAACAGAATTGATGATGCACTTGAAGCATTATCAGGTGCACAATGGTTTTCCACTTTGGATTTAGCTAGTGGATATTGGCAATGTCCATTGAAAGAGTCTGACAAAAGTAAAACCGCATTTACCACTCACAGGGGATTATACCATTTCAATGTTATGCCCTTTGGGTTATGCAATGCCCCTGCAACATTTTCACGCCTTATGAATTTAGTGTTGGGTGGACTCAATTGGACGAGATGCTTATGTTATTTAGATGACGTCATTGTATTTGGCAGTACATTTGAAATTGCATTAAGAAATCTTAAAGATGTTTTTGAATGTTTACGGAAAGCTAATCTGAAACTCAAACCTAAAAAGTGTACATTGTTTCAAACTGAAGTTGCATATTTAGGCCACCGGGTTTCTAAAGCTGGCATCAGCTGTGACCCTAAGAAAATTTCTGCTGTTCAAGATTGGCCAATTCCAACCAATGTTACAGAAGTTCGATCATTTTTAGGTACTGCAGGTTATTACCGAAAATTTATTCCAAATTTCTCAACCATAGCATCTCCCTTGAGTCAACTCACGAGGAAAAATAAAAGGTTCAAGTGGGATGAAAACTGTCAGAAAGCTTTTGATGAGCTGAAGTTATTGTTAGTTTCTGCTCCAATATTGGCATACCCTATTGCTGATGGAAAGTTTGTTCTTGACACAGATGCAAGTGATACTGGGTTAGGTGGTGTTTTGTCCCAAATTCAAAATGGGGAAGAAAAGGTTATTGCCTATGCAAGTGTTTCTTTACTAAACTCTCAGAGAAAATACTGTACAACCCATAAAGAACTTTTAGCAATTGTTACCTTTTTGAAACATTTCAGAAATTATTTGTTTGGTCAGAATTTTTTACTGAGAACAGACCATGCTTCTCTCAAATGGCTTAAGAACTTTAAAAATCCAGAGGGGATGATTGCTCGTTGGATAAGCATTGTAGATATGTATGACTTTGAAATTGAACATCGTAGGGGAACTTTACACTTAAATGCCGATGGTTTATCCCGAATTCCAGTTAAACGTAAATGTACAAGAGAAAAATGCCCAGATTGTGATTCTCCGGAACACTTAGCAAATAATCATGGTTTAAACTTAGAGGTTGTGGCTGAAGAAGGAAAATTTCCGCATGAAGAATCTAAGTATTCTGAGCAGGGAATCTATCCTGTGCAAGCCATTGACAATACTTCTGATGTTTCAAATTGGGTAGAATGCTGGGGTCCTGATCAAATAAAAGAATGGCAAAATGAAGATAGCAATGTTGGCAAATTTAAAACACTCAAATCAACAACTGATCACAAACCAAACAGACAAACAATGGGGTCATTCTCCTATGAAGTTAGAATTTTATGTCAAATGTGGGAAGAATTAGAAATCAAACCCGATGGGATACTTTACAGAACAAGTGAAAAAGATCCACAGGGAAACATCTTAAATCAAATTGTAGTGCCTCAAATTATTAGAGAAAAGATTTTAGAATCTCTCCATAATTCCAGATTATCAGGTCATTTAGGCAGAGACAAAACATATGAATCTATTAAGAGAAAATTCTATTGGCCTGGAATGTCCCACGATGTAAAACTTTGGTGTCAATCATGTGATCTTTGTGCACGTCGAAAACCAGGTCCAGGGTTTGGGAAATCTCCACTTCAATCTTCTCTTCTTCAATCTACAAAACCTTTAGATAGAATTGCAATAGATATTTTGGGTGGTTTACATAGAACTAATAATGGAAATGAATATATCATTATTGTTGGTGATTATTTTTCAAAGTGGAAAGAAGCTTATGCTGTTTCAAATCATACTGCACTTACAGTTGCTAATAAACTTGCTACTGAATTCATTGCACACTATGGTGTTCCAAATCAGATACATACAGATCAAGGGAGAGAATTTGAGAGTGAATTATTTTCTGAACTTTGTAGACTCCTGGGTATTGAGAAAACAAGAACTACTCCTTATCGACCTCAGTCTGATGGACTTGTAGAGCGTTTTAATAGAACCATAATTGCCATGTTGTCCGCTTTTGTAAATGAAAATAAAGATGACTGGGATGATCATTTGCCTTACCTTATGATGGCTTATAGAGCTACCCCCCATATTAGTACAAAATGTAGTCCAAATTTACTTATGCTTGGTAGAGAAATATCTTGTCCTCTAGATATTATGGTCGGAATACCTCCTGAAAATCCCCGGAAATTGTGTCCTTCAATGTATGTCAAATGGTTAGAAATTGCAGTGAATAATGCTTTTGAATTTGCTCATGATAATTTGTGCATTGCATCTCAGAGACAAAAACAATATTATGATAAAGGGTTAAAACCAAGAGAATATGAGCCTGGTGATTGGGTTTGGAGATGGTATTTGCCTGCGATTTCCAATAAATTAGGTCAAGGTTGGACAGGGCCATATCTGGTAATAAAAAGAATTTCAGATGTTACATATGAAATACAGTTAAATTCTGAAAAAAATCCCATAGTCGTCCATGTGGATCACCTGAAACCATTCCAAGGGAGACAACCTCCTATCAATTGGCTGGAAGAGGTAGAGAGCTTCCAGGCTGATGAAGAAAATCTGAGCGAAACTTCCTCTTCACAAATTTCAGATGATTCTCTGGTGCAACCTGTACATAATTCTCCTATGAAAACAAGAACTGGGAGAATAGTTAAGCCAAGAGAGATCTATTCTCCATAATTTGCAGATAAGTTAAAAATAATAACAAATTCTTTATATCAATATCTTTTATGCAGAAATTTTCATTAGATTAATGGTTAATTTTTGTTTGTAAGAAGGGGATTGGAATATATATAAACAGCTGGTCTGTTGAGCGCTCTTTTCCAAACCCTGTAATTACTAGTACACTCGGACAATTATTAATGATCTGTATATATTGTACGTACTTAATTGTCATAAATAATTTCAGAAATATCTATGGAGGATTTTGTTTTGGACCTATTAGTGAGCGAAGAGGAGTTAATGGAGCTTGACAGAGATATCCGTCCCGTCTGGCAGGAAGGAGGAATGAGATGTCCGGCCGACGGATGCGACGTCTTCCTGGAATGTATGGCTAAATGTCGGAGACATTGGGCAGAGATACATATGGAATATATTCATGGATATCAGTGCACCCTGTGTCGGTTTGCGACAATGAGGAGAAACCAAGTCAGCAGACATATGGGTCGGGTGCACCCAAATCAGCCAACTGAGGACCTGGAGCTGAAGACTTTTCCCAACAGAAAGTACCATAATCCAGGGAATGGCCTTATGCCAATCTGTGAGATCACAGACAATAGGAGACAGTTTCGGGATGAAGAGGCCAGGCGGCGGAGGTCACTTGTTGCGGGGATCGCGACCCCTTTATTAAAAGAGGACACCAACTCCCGTGACCAGGTGGTGTTCGCGTATGACACCGAGACAGTTGTAGTTACAAAGAAACTCTGGGGGCCGAATAGCAAAGAGAAGGTTGTTAGATTGAGGAACTGTTAGATTAAATTTAGTAGGTACGCAGGGTATACAAATATTTGGCCATTATAGTTTTATTTTATGTTATAATAATGATTGTTAATCACTGGCCATATATTGATTTCATTGTTGAATTTTATATTTTGTTTGTAGGGAAAGAAAAATGTTTGTTTTATTTTTATATAAATTCCTGCTACGATTATGTAACTTTATCCTTAAAATAAATGATTATATCATTTATTCTTAAGCAGGGGGGAGTGTAGCAGGAATGGGTTCAAGTCACGTTATGTATTCCCTATTTGCCCCTACTTTTGTTTCTAATAATAGTTGGAAGTTTCTAGTTAATATACTTACTTCCGTGGTTACTATAAATAGGTTTGTTTTGCCATATAGATCGATAATAATCCTTCACACGTGTTCGATCATCATAGGAAATGTCCAGTTTTGTTTATACTTTTCGATTGGTTAATATACCGGAAGTAACCTTTTTCGGGTGGTGCTAAATACAGTCAAAGGTCATACCCCTACAGTCTATTCACTAGATTTAAGGTTATATTTTTCTATTGTCGTGGTTGCTATATAAAGCCCCGAAATTCGTAGTTTCTTGGGGACTTGTTAAGCATTGATTTGCTGTAAGTTTCTCACTTCTCTAACATGGTTTATTAGGTATTTAACAGGTTGCACCCGTTAGGAGAATAATTTGATCATTTTGTCGTCGTCATTTGCTCCTGTTGAATTATTTTTGGCCCTTAAACTAAAAGTGTTAGGTTCTTATTAAAAGGGATTTTTGTATTAAACCTAGGCCGTTCCCCCGGCTAGGTGGGCTAGCGTTCCCGTACGCTAGGATGGGGGGTGATTTTTGTTGATGATTTTGATGGTGGTGTTCATAGGGATTTTTGATTGGAATTTTTGATAGTAACATTTTTTTGGTTTATACTCGGCAGGAATTTACCATTGTTATAATTATTTTGTTTTTGTTATTTTCTATAAAGTCGTAAATAAATATTGTTGTTTGTTGAGGCTGGTGTTTTTCATTACAGTGTGTTGAACGGTGTCAAAAGGTGAAAAATATATATTATTTAACTTAAAATTAAGACCAAGCAGAATCTCAAATCATAAAGAACCTGGGAAGTAAATTATAATACACAGGAAACGGTAAACATATTTCAGAGTGTGATTCTGACCTAACCCGTCCTATTACAGCTTTAATCAACAATTTTGTTTCACCATGCATCATACTTAAAGGCATCATTTAATCAATAATGCATTTAATTGATTTTTACTTTAAATAAAGTGAAGTTTGTTTCACCATTTCGAACTACTTTTTTTTAATACAACAACACGGCTTTTAATAAAATTGACCGTTGTAAGTCATTCCTACACGGTATGAGCTGGCACGATATAGCATCAATGATACTTTCAATCCCCTCAATGACATACTTACATTCATGTTATAAAAATATATTCATGCTAAGTCTACATGTAAAATTTCTTTTGTTTACAATTACCAAATGCATACTCTTTCA
The DNA here is from genome assembly GCF_025612915.1 of Magallana angulata. Taxonomy (NCBI): domain Eukaryota; kingdom Metazoa; phylum Mollusca; class Bivalvia; order Ostreida; family Ostreidae; genus Magallana; species Magallana angulata. The sequence continues at coordinate 32,961,185 of NC_069113.1, read as the reverse complement.
ATTATTATTGTTTAACCCCCCACCCCATAAAAATAATCTTAAAAAAAATCTTTGGACCTCTGTCCAAATCTGTCCCTGTATCGACGCCTCCATCAAGACCATGTATCGCCACCAATGGATTGGTACTAAGAATCTAGGTGAAAACAATTTGAAATTGTAAATCAATCAATTATCATTCTCAATTATAAAAATTCGGGTTTTTTCTTTATAAAAAAAATAGATGAAGGTAGGGAGTTATGATGTACATCATGTGCATTTTTTCAAGTTCATCCATTGTGTTTGTACTAAAAAATCATGAATTTATTTACTCTCTGTCAATTCCCATGGTTTGAAATTAACCCTGTGTTGGTTTCCCTCTTTTTGAACGCCTCCTTCTTCTTATTAGCAGACTGAGCATCCTGAAACCTCTTTTTTGTTTCATCCAGTGTTCTTGTGCAGTTTATTGCAGATGAATTTACTCTAAAAATAGCCTTTTATAAACAAAGTTATTTAAATATCTCTGACACAACCATAGAGTAAACATGGCAAGCGCACCGGAATACAAAGTCCAGCAGTTTTAAAATATTCTCTCTAATTCTGTTCATACATAACACACATCACGCTTTTCTATTTTGACATCGATTTAATGAACTAAACGGCGTCTACGATGTATCTGCAACCATTTTTAGAATTGGTAGGACTAATCATCGGATAATACATGTACGAGATCTAGTTGCGCCAATGTTCCGAGAATTTGGGAATATAACAAATAAGGGAATAGACGTTTATGACCTGTCCTAATTTTATTTTCGAAATATTTTGTGTTTTAAATTAATTAAACTTTCCATCAAGTGAGCTATATGTTTACAAATTTCGTATGATATATTTGGCGATAATTTCTATTGATATTCATATATCTTAATAATCTGCCATTAGCTTAAATACTGAAGTAAACTTACTTATCGGTGATGGCTTCCCACGCCTTTTTCTTCATATCCAAGGTCAAGGATGGCGACAGTTTACCCCGGATAATATTGTTGAATGACATACACGCGTCAGCTAAAATACCCATTTCTCCCTTCGACCCACTGGGTTTTCGTGGCTTTTTAATCTGTCATGTTTTTGTACCATCTTCTGAAGAATTAAAGACGAAAACTACGACAAAGACTACGTGTTTTTCTACGTTTACGTGTGTAGTTACGACCTTAAGTAAAACGCAATCTACGCACACGTACATTCGAACGTAAAGTATAAGTTAACGTCTGCGACAAAATTTACGACCTTTAGTAAAACTCGACCCAGGGATGTGGAAATACTTGTTTGCGTTATTTTTGCTCAGACACCGTTAGTGGACAAATTAAATCTCAGGTGATGCATGATGGTAATGGCAGTGCTCTTGGGCTAATAGCACATACATGTAGGTAACCGTTAAGCCGTCTCTATCTTTTAGCATTATAAGGTAACCTGAGTCATTGTTGGCATTATGCAATTGGTTCGTCCATCGACGTGTGTCGTCCTTTAACAATATAACATTTATCTGAAAAAAAACTACAAGGCCTATTGTTATTTTTTTTAGTCTGAAGTATTTCTACGGTAACAGAAATCTAATTTTTAAAAGTTCTGACTTTACTACCAATCTGTGCCTCATGGGAGGGGCACAATAAGCAAAAAAGGCCAAATTTTTCTAAAAAAAAAAGAAGCTTCTTCTCTACTCACACATATGTTGGAAAAATATTATATAACCCATGACGTCTACCGAAATCGTTAAAATCATGGAACCAATATATGACCATATAGTGACAATGTATCAATCTTTAGAAAATCGTCTCTACTACTATTTATATAATTGAGGAAAACTAAATGCATGATGTCACAGAAGCCCTCTACCTAAATTATATTATGAAATTCATGACCCCTGGGTCGGGGTTCAGGCCCTTGGTAAGGCCATTATGGCCAAATAGGGAAAAAGTATAACATTTTATAATACTTTCTTCTGTATTTTTTCAGTCGTTGGGATACACTAAATGTATTCCTATTATGTCACTGAAGCACTCTACCTAAAATTGTGAAATTCACTGCCCATGAGGCAAGAGATAAGGCTTTTAATTTGGGGGGGGGGGGGGGTTGATGAATATGGTCACATAGTGAACGTGTATTTGGTTAGGTCACTCAAGTCCATCGGGTAGCTACATGGTTAATACAATCTTTTTTAACTCAGAGTTGTCTCTAAAAATTTAAGAAGAAGGAAGAAATAAACAAGAGGCCCATGGGCCACATCGCTCACCTGAACAGCAGTTCCTTGTAACATTACATTTCGTAGCATATGCTTTTTCTATTTTAAACATTGAACCCCTTTCTGGGGACCCAGTTATGGTCCGAGGTTTATGGTTGGCTTGAACAACATAAACAGTAACATAGGAATGAAAATGTGTAGCACTGCGGTAGGACCGCACGTACACAACCTGAAAAACTGAACGTAGCAGAGTTCCACTTCAAGAGAAATAACTCTCAGACTGTACAGAACATCAAGAAAGATAACTCTTGGTTCCAGTACATTAGAGTTTACACAATTTGAGGATCCTTGCATAATAATCTCACAAACTGTAGCATTATAGTTCTCGAGAAAAACTTTTTAAAAACATTTTCAATATATCTTTCTATGTTAAACTTTGAACCCCACTTGGGGCCACAGTATTAGTCCAGGGCTAAAGTTTTAATTATTTGGAATCTACATTATTTAAGGATGCTTGCATAGTTATCTCACAAGCTGAAGCATTATAGTTCCCTAGAAAAAGATTTTTCAACATTTTCCCTCTATATTTCTATGCTAAACTTTAAACACCTCTTGGGGCCCCAGTATTAGATTGAGGTCACAGCTTTTATAATTTCGAATCTACACTATTTGAGGGTGCTTACGTAGTTATCTGACAAATTGATGCATTGTAGTTCTCGAAAAGAAGATTTTTAAACATTTTCCATATATACCGGCACTTCTACATTTAACTTTAAACCCATCTAGGGTCCCTAGTATTAGTCCAGGGGTCACTATTTTAAAACTGTCGAACCTTCATTATCCAAGGTTGTATGCATGATAGTAATCTCACAAATTGAGGCATTGTAGTTCTCGAGGAGAAGATATTTTAACGTTACCTTTATATTTCTATAATAAACTTTGACCCCATCTTGGGGCCCCAGTATTGGTCCGGGGGTCACGATTTTACCAATTTAAGGAATCTACATGAGCGAAGGCATAGAAATTCCACAAACTAAAACATTGTAGTTCTTGAGAAGAAAATTTTTAAACTTTTCCTTTATGTTTTTTAAAATGTTTAAATTTTGAACCCCTCTTGGTGCCCATCAATTTTCCGGGAGTTACAATTTTTTGAATCTACATTATTTAAGGATGTACATGTATGCATAGTAATATCCCAAACAGTTGCACTATAGTTCTTGAGAAGAAGATTTTAAAACATTTTCCTATATATGTTAAAATCTAAACCCCTACTAGGGCCTCACTTTTTGTTCAGGGGTCACGATTTTTACAATCTTCACTATATATACAACCGTTTGTGTATGTATTGGCATTTTTGGTGAAGTGGTTTTTGAGAAGAAAATTTTTAAACATTTTTCATATGTAGTTCTATGTTAAACTTTGAACCCCGCCTGGGGCTGCAGTTTTGATTTGAGGGTCACGATTTCTAATCTTCATTATACATACAAGCTTTTGTGTAAATATTGGCATTTCTGGTGCAGTGGTTCTTGAGAAGAAATTTTTTTAAACATTTTCCTAAGGTATATCTATGTTAAACTTTGAACCCCGCCTGGGGCCCCAGTTTTGGTCCGAGGGTCACGATTGTTACAATTTAGAATCTTCACTATATATACAAGATTTTGTGTAAATATTGGCATTTCTGGTGCAGTGGTTCTTGAGAAGAAGATTTTTTAAACATTTTCCTAAGGTATCTCTATGTTAAATTTGAACCCCGCCTGGGGCCCCAGTTTTGGTCCGAGGGTCACGATTTTTACAATTGAGAATCTTCACTATGTATACAAGCTTATGTGTAAATATTGGCATTTCTGGTGCAGTGGTTCTTGAGAAGAAGATTTTTAAAAAAAATTTCCTATGTATTTCTATGTTAAACTTTGAACCCCGCCTGGGGCCCCAGTTTTGGTCCGAGGGTCACGATTTTTACAATTGAGAATCTTCACTATGTATACAAGCTTATGTGTAAATATTGGCATTTCTGGTGCAGTGGTTCTTGAGAAGAAGATTTTTAAAAAAATTTCCTATGTATTTCTATGTTAAACTTTGAACCCCGCCTGGGGCCCCAGTTTTGGTCCGAGGGTCACGATTTTAACAATTTAGAATCTTCACTATATATACAAGTTTTTGTGTAAATATTGGCATTTTTGGTGCAGTGGTTCTTGAGAAGAAGATTTTTAAAACATTTTCCTATGTATTTCTATGTTAAACTTTGAACCCCGCCTGGGGCCCCAGTTTTGGTCCGAGGGTCACGATTTTTACAATTTAGAATCTTCACTATATATACAAGCTTTTGTGTAAATATTGGCATTTCTGGTGCAGTGGTTCTTGAGAAGAAGATTTTTAAAGACATGCACCCTATACTTACTGTTTCGCAATTATCTCCCTTTTGAAAAGGGCTGTGCCCTTTATTTTTACAATTTATAACCCCCTTTCCATAAGGATGCTTTGTACCAAATTTGGTTAAATTTGGCCCAGTGGTTTTTGAGAAGAAGTTGAAAATGTGAAAAGTTTACAGACGGACGGACAGACAGACAGACGGACGGACGGACGACGGACAACGGGTGATCAGAAAAGCTCACTTGAACCTTCGGTTCAGGTGAGCTAAAAAGTAGAAGGGGAGGTATGGGGATCTTGCATATAGCAACATTTAGCTGCAATAATGTAGCCCTCTCCCGATTTTTTTTGGGGGGGGGGGGGGGGGAGAGGGCTACAACTCCATAGGATCTCCGTAATGATGCAAGTGCGGGAGTGACGCACTCCCGCAACGATTTCGTCTCAAATCGTTTATAAATGACAATAACATTTGCATTTCTTACCTGAACTCAAAAGTTGTATATGTATATGGCATAAATTAATCCAAAAATATCAAGTATAGTCCATATATCGGTTATTTTTCGTGTATGTCAACAACGAAAGTTGAATTTGTCCGCCATGTTTACTGACCTTGACCGGTTTTATTTTTGGACAGCCAATGAGAATTCAGGAGCGGATCTTGAACTGAATATAGGAATTCCCCTATTTTAAACATAATTAACGCGGTAAATATGAATTTACCATTATATACCATTTCTTTAAATGATGTTTTAGTGATAAAACGAGGTAAGATCGATTATTTACACTGACATTCACGTTATCAAGCCCATCAAAACTCCAACCGTACATCCCATAAAATCACGCGAGAACTGTCATGACTGCTGAAAAAGACGACTGGTAAACATGCTGATGTGTTTTATCTGGTTTTGGTTGATTTGTTAAACCTGAATTAAAAAATCATTTTATATAAAGGAAGTCAAATATAAAATCGATCTTTTCAGACCGATATTAGCCGCATTAAAAAATTAATTTTGCACCATTACGGAGATCCTGTGGAATTGTAGCCTTCTCCAGTAAACATCAGATATAAAAAATCGGAGAGGGTTACATTATTGCAGCTAAGCTACATTGTGTTGAAATGCAATAATAGCCGGGTAATTACGGCATTACAGGCGGGGGAATTCCCCGCCTCCCGGGTCTTAGAGACAACCTAAACTATTTTTTGTTTTCAATATATCCCCCGATAATAGGTTCCTTCTCTTTACTTTGATTCCACAGTAATCATCGGTTAATTTATCAAAATATTTTTATTAACTATGATCTGTAAATAACTTGTAAGCAATGCATACATACGTTGTAATTTTGGCACCAGATCAGATGAAATCTATCTTCCTCACATCTCCTAATTAAAGATCCTCACCATCTAATATCCATTCTATCTTTGATTCTTATAGTGCTAAAAAGACACCCATATATTGAAGACCAAACCAAAAGCACACTATTACCGAAGTGCATCATCTAGTCCAATTCATACTTAGCAAAAGTCCTGTGATGAAATCTTTTGGAGTTGAATTTATTCCTTCGAAATGTGTTTTGTCCTATTATAGGGCAAACAAAATACACAACGGAATCGGATTTATGATGTCAAATAACAAAGTAATAAACCTCTAAACTACAAAGGCTACTGTGAGAAATGTATGGGGTTTTCGCTAAAGATGGCGGCCAAAGGACATAACATTTGTAAAGTGTGGATTAGTCGATAATGACCTCATGATCAGATGAGTACATTCGATGATGATAAAACACACAACAACATGATAAAATATTTGTGCATCACATTATTAAAAAGCAATTTGCTTAACGACAAAAAATGCAAACTACGTCATGACAAATACACACCACGTCTTGATAAAAGCATATCAAATACTGATATTTGCATATCACATAATGATACTAGTATAGCACACTGCATAATGATTAAAGCACACCACATAATTAAAGAAACACACTACATAACGATAAAAGCACACCACATAATCATTTTGGAGAGGGTTTATATAGGTTTTGCCTGTTGCCTAAACCATTTGATTACTCAATAAAATGTTTTAAGCTACACCACAAAATGATAAAAGCACGTCAATTTATGACTAAACTACATCAAATTATGGTAAAAACACACAATATAATGATGAAGGCAACCCATAAAGTGATATAAGCACACCAAATACTTATAAACTCTGCATAATGATAGAAGGTTACTTTATAATGAAATAAGCATACGAATATGTTAATGTTGCCATAAGATGACAGCGCAGGCGTTTCATACTTACGTGTAATGTACATTCTAAATAAAAATTAGAACTTCCATCCGCTTCTCGGTTTCGACGCGTCGTGTTGAATGTAAATTTAGGTGTGGCTTAGCTGCAGGTCTGTAGCTCCCGGTCTGAAAAAATTCGGATGGACGACCTGGGAGCTACAATGCCTCCAATAGTAAAAAACTGCAATTTATGGCGCACAAAAAATTGCGTTAGTTTTGGATTGCAGTTTTTGGGAGTTGATTTTAATCAACTCTCCTATGCAGTTACTCTGGCAAACCGAAAGCGAAACAGTGTTTGGACCTATGCACAAATCATCACCGCTGACAAGACTAAGTTCTTGAAAATAATAGAAAAACAAGAGGCCCATGGGCCACATCGCTCACCTGAGGAACAATAGGAATGATAAAATCAGCTCAATGGAGTCATAATACAAACTATCTGGACAATGTACAATAATACATGTAGATCTTGTATAAATAAAATCCATTTTCCCCTGGATATTCTTATGTTTATAATTATTAGTCCCTTTTCTAACAGGATGATTTTATAGTCATATCATATGTTGAGTATTGCAGTTCTCAAAAAGATCCCTAACAATAGTTTATATATGGGATATAAACGTACATCAAACTCTGAACCTTCTCGTGAGGCCAAAGAATTGTCCTGGGGCCAAAGTCTTAACAATTATAAAGAATCATCTGGCTGATTAGTTTCTGAGGAGATTTTTAAAGATTTACCCTATATATTCCTTTATTAATCTTTGACCCCCCCCCCCCCCAATGTGGCCCCACCCTACCCCTGGGGATCATTATTTTCACAACTTTGAATCTACACTACCTGAGGATGCTTTCACACAAGTTTCAGCTTTCCTGGCTGATTAGTTTCTGAGAAGATATTTAAAGATTTACTCTGTTTATTCCTATGTAAAACATCGACCTCCCATTGTGGCCCAAACCTACCCCCCAGGGGTCATGATTTTCACAAATTTGAATCTACACTACCTGAGGATGCTTCCACACAAGTTTAAACTTTCCTGGCTAATTAGTTTCTGAGAAGAAGATTTTTAAAGATTTACTCTATATAATCATATGTTAAACTTCGACCCCCATTGTGGCCCCAACCTACCCCCCGGGGGTTATTATTTTCACAACTTTGAATCTACACTACCTGAGGATGCTTACACACAAGTTCCAGCTTTGCCGGCGGATTAGTTTCTGAGAAGAAGATTTTTAAAGATTTACTGTATATATTCCTATGTTAAACTTCGATCCCCCATTGTGGCCTCACCCTACCCCCGGGGGTCATGATTTTTACAAATTTGAATCAACTCTACCTGAGGATGCTTCCACTCAAGTGTTAGCTTTCCTGGCCGATTAGTTTCTGAGAAGATTTTTAAAGATTTACTTTTTGTATTCATATGTTAAACTTCGACCCCCCATTGTGGCCCCACCCTACCCCCGGGGGTCATGATTTTTTTTACAAATTTGAATCTACACTACCTGAGGATGCTTCCAGACAAATTTCAGCTTTTCTGGCCGATTAGTTTCTGAGATTTTAAAAGATTTACTCTATATATTCATTTGTTAAACTTCGACCCCCCATTGTGGCCCCACCCTCAGGTGAGCTAAAAAAGTTAAGTTTACAATTCAATAAGTTGGTTTCTGGAAGAACAGACTTTGAAAATTTTCGTAATAAATATTGACAATTTTTTTTACTTTTTTAATCTTTAGCTTTTAAGATCTGTGTACAAACATAGAATTGTGAGCAAATCTCTGTATCTTGCTTATAATTCGAAGCTTAACACTCAAATATGGTTAGTAAATAGAAATTGTAAATAATTAAACACAAGAAACATGCACTACATGTATAACAAATAAAGAACACAATTTATTTTTTTCGAAATGAATCATATATATTCATGTATATACCTACATATTTCCGTCAGCGATATCAAACTCTATTTAAACTGAATAAACTCGAGAAAATGCCGAGCATCTCAACAAAACCTATTGCATTAATCTACCATTACGCAAAAGATAATGCCGAATTACCGATATAATGAATTGTATTTCAGTACACCTACATCAGATTTTGCTTAATTTGCGCAGGTAAACAGTTAACGTAACTGTTTGATTTACCGAAGTCTCTGTTTGATTGGATACGTAAAAATCACAAAATGCAGACGATAGTTTCCAGGTTACAAAGCATAAATAATGAAACCGAAACGAAAATCAAAACAAGCTAACACCAACGTCATGTGTGAAAACTGTCAACGCATTGAAATATTTAGCCTCAATTTACTTCACAAAATCGGCACCAATATATTTTTCTTGTTTCAAAATTTCCCTTCATACGCGAGCTGTTGCACAACAAGCAAATTCATCATAGTCAGATCGACCCTTTTTCGTATAATGTCATGGCTGCTTTAAACAAAGAACCTCGTTTTAGAAGTATGGAATACGAGTCTTGGTAAAATGGGTATGCAAAATAAAAGCCGTGGCAGATCGGCAATCGTCAATTCCAAATACGCATTATTTTGCAGCAATATTTACAGCGAATACAAATATACTAGTCCATCAAATATCCTGAAATTTTAATGAAATTGGCAGATTAATAACTGCCAATCTTTTGTTTTGCCCAGGCCAAGTCTTGCCTACCCATTTTACCGGATGCCGAGCCCGAAGCTATTAAACTGATTGAAACACGCCTTTCCTTTATTATTATTTTCGTAATAACTCAGATTTGAAACAGAATTACCCCTTAATTTTTGCAATTTATATTTTCCTTCCCATAAGGATAATTTATGCTAAACTACGTTGAATTTGCCTCGGTAGTTCTTGAGAAGAAGATTTTTAAAAATGCACCCCCCTTTTTCTACAGTTTCAAGGGTTTCTCCGCTTTGAATACAGATCGGACTTTTATTTTTGCAATTTATATTTGCCCTCCCATAAGGATGCTTTGTGCCAAATTTGGTTGAAATTGGATAAGCAGTTTTAGAGAAGAAGTTCAAAATGTAAAAAAGTTTACAGACGGAGAGACGGACGACGGACAAAATGTGATCAGAATAGCTCACTTGAGCTTTCAGCTCAGGTGAGCTAAAATCGATGTAATGTATGCTGAAGCATTGTATTTCAAGGAAACTTATCTATAAACAATGTGAAAAAAGTCAAATTTTATATACTACGTAAATCTGCGAGAAGCAGAGAGGGGGCTCTCTTGCTTGTCGGATATTAACGTAGACAGCCGAGCGTCTAGTTAAACGAGACTAGAGTTCGATATCAATTGTGCTAGGATTCATACAATTTTTAGAATTGATTCGATAACTAATACATACTAGTAGTTGAAATCTATCTTTAAATATTACACAACATGATTCATATGGGGTTTCTCGAAATTCTTGTCGGATAAGTATAAAAATTCATATTATAAAAAGTGCGTAATTCAAATACAAACTAGAAACTAATTGCCATGCAAGATAAATGGATTTTACAATAAATGATAATCGATAAAATCAACTCCCGTCAGTACTTCATTACTTTGATTTACTATAAGAAGCACTGTAGCTCCCAGGTCGTCCATCTTTTTCAGACCGGGAACTACAGACCTGCAGCTAGGTCTGGCTTTAGTCAAATTGGTGTGATATGCCAAAGAACTACTATAATCTTTTATGACATTTACGAGAAATACAGGAAAATCCGCCATTTAGTTTATAATCCTTTTTTTTCTCTACTATCTTAATATCTGGATTGTAAATTAAAGTAAGAACAATGTAATATCTTTGAACGGGAAACAGAAAACTTTAAAATCTACCAAAATACACTTATTTGCGGATGTGTTTTGACTAGTCAGACAAAAAAAAATACCGAAGAATAGTTTCCTGCACTATAAAAAGTTACCCACGCTTTGAAAGGAAGTGCTTTTAAAGCATGTTACAGCTCACTCGAGGATATCCCGTAAGGCTAACCCTCAACCCTGAAAAGAACTCTAAAGCTGTTTGGTACGATTCAAGATTGAAAAAAACCTGAAACATTTGTTAAAGCATCCTCATGTAGTGTAGATTCAAGTTTGTTCATATCATGATTCCCGGTGTAGGGTGTGGCCACAAGGGGATGGGTGATTTTTTACATAGGAATATAAAGAAGAAAATCTTAAAAAATCTTCTCAAAAACCAATCAGTTATAAAAGCAGTAACTTGTTTGAAAATATCCTCAGGTTGTGAAGATTTAAGTTTGTTCAACTCATGTTCCCCAGGGGCACAATTGAGGTTCAAATATTTATAGGAATCAAAAGAAAAAAAATCTCTAGAAATTTTCCTTTAAAAAACCAATTGGTCAGAAGAGTTGTAAATTTTGTAAAAGCAACCTCTGATAGTGTAGATTCAAGTTTGTTCAAAATCATGATTGTCGGAGGTCGGTTTGAACCACATTCGGAAATCAAATTTTTATTCAGGATATTTTTTTAAAAATTCCTTGAAAAAAACCCTCTTATGTTATAATTTATGGTATTACATGTATTTATATGCAAGAACTTAATTTGATGTATTGCTAATTCTAAATTGAGAATGCCCACAGGACAATTGTTGGTCCATACAACGGGTTCAAATGTTGATGAAGGTTTATTTATATAAACAGTTGTTTAAGATCTTCTTGAGAACTGCAATGCCCAAAATGTGATATGACTATAAAATCATATTTTTAGAAAAGGGGCTTGATCTTTAACAGAAGAATATCGTGGGAAAAAATAAAAAAAATTATTCTACTAAATTACCAAGATATTTTTTCTCCATTAAGATGATTTTGTTTTGGCAGTTTTTGCTAAGGTGAGCGATGTGGCCCACAAGCATCTTGCTTTTGTTATAGTTCGGCGAAATGATTTCATTTTTCTGTGTAGGTTCATAATGATGCCCCACAGATAGAATATGAATATTTATTTAAATTTTAATCAACAGGTATTTAAGTAATTAAATTAAAATATGACTCTTATTTACAATTCTTAAATTAATCATAATAAACATAAACTTTTATTTTAACTGTAATATATAAATTATGGCCTCGATTTTTTATTCCGGTAAATTGGTTAAAAGGTGTAAAGGTTTTTTGGGATAATAAACATTGTAGCTTACCTAACAATGCCATTTTGGACTGTGATTTCCTGTTATACTCTGTCCCGAGTTTTTGCTTCCACCATTTTTTGCTTGATATTTCGATAATCATTAATACCTTTGTGCTAAAACTAAGTTCATCCACTATGGAAAATGTCCAGATTATTATGCCCCCCTTCGAAGAATGGAGGGCATATTGATTTGCTTCTGTCGGTCGGTCGGTCCACCAACAGTTTCCGTTCATTTTCTTCGCAAAGGATGCATATATTGAAATGAAATTTAGTATATAGGTCTATCATATTAATATCTAGGTCAAGGTCGATTTAAGGTGCGATCAATCCACTTTTGACAGAGTTATGCCCCTTGGACGTAGAAAATTTCCTATCACTTGCAGTTTCCGTCCATTTTCTTTGCATAGGATGCACATATTGAAATGAAATTGAGTATACAGGTTTATCATAATAATATTTAGGTCAAATTTAATTTTTGGTACGGTTCAAGCATTTTTTGACTGAGTTATGTGCCTTGGAATTAGAAAAAATTCAATTATTGTAGTTTCCGTTCATTTTCTTCGCAGTTCTCTCCAAGTGAGGGGGGCACAAGTGTTTAACAAACATTACTTGTTTGTTTTGAAACGCCCCCTCTACCGCTTCAAGTTTCAATACACATCCGAAAAAAGAAAGTTTACGGGAATTTTGACTTGCATCAGCCATTAATAAGCCTGTGTGTTAACGTTGAAAATGCGCGAGGTATCCCGAGTACTTCCGAATGGAGAAAAGATGTAAACATTTCCCATCATAAATCTCCGTAAGGAATTTGTTTTCGTTACTGTGAACTTTTATGAGTGAAAAATGATAATTGTTCGATGAAGACATCTTGGACATATTCCCTTTATCGATTTTAACTGTAGTTCTTTCACAGGTATGTGTATTTTCATTAAAAATTATCAAAAAGTGATAAAAGCGATAACTTGGGATTGACTACAGTAATAATTAATTTAGCATTAGTAAGACAAAACTAAGTTCTAAAAATCCGGAATTTGAACCGGAATAAAATTGAACTTTGTCCCAAATTATCCGTATGTGTATCGTAAATGTAAGTCACTTAAATTTATTACTATTTCCGGTTGTAATTTTTAAGCACATCTTGCTTGTTCAAATGACATTAGAGGAGACATTTTATTTTTTAAGTATTATTACATGTAATTAATATAAGATATAAAAACAGTTTTTTAGGTTACTTTTTACTTAAACAGGTTTATCTTTCTTTTGCTTTGTTCTTTTGTAAAACTACAATGTCTTTTTCTCATTATAGGATTCTTGAATTGATATGCAAATGAACACAGTAAGTCAGTTTAGTTCCTGTTTGTTCTTTATATTTATTTCACATAGGGCACGTCATACAATTAAGCAGCATTTGGAATATCATTATCAATATGCAAATACATAGGAAGTTTATGTCAGTCATTGAACATTGAGTTTATTTGTACATTGGTGTCTTGCTTGTAACAGGTTTTGTTTTGCTCCAATCACTATATAATTCGTCTGCCATACAAGATTTTTCTCATTGTCTATAAAACCAATTTTCCCAATATTAACAATTCATAAAGCACTACGAAAAGTTATCATTGCTCTTGTTAATTAAACAACTAAAACCGACGTGTTGTAAGTATTTCCGTATTTCTGAAATAAATGTTTTACAGTTTTTTTCACGTTGAATCCGGTATATGAAAACATGCGAACTCATTATGTTGTCAAAAGGAAACGCTTGATCGAGCCATTAATTGTTGCTCTACGTCACGTTCGGGAATATTTTCAGGATCACCATTGATAATGGACTTCAAGCATTGACCTTTGTACGCTGTTCAGCGAAGACTCTCATATTCTGTATGTGCATGCTTGAACATTTCAGCGTCCACGAGAGCTCGTTAAACAGTGAAAACATGCATAAAACACGCTGCCCTTAAAGTTATATTCTTTTAGTAATGTTTATGCATCTTCTGCAGGCCAATAACACTATCCAAAGTATATTTCCAAAGTATATTAATCTACTGTACTTTTGATAGTGACTTATGTTTTTCAACATTAAATAGTCTGTTACTGTAATGAGAATATTTAATGTACAAGGAAGCAAGCTCAAGAATAACTTAAAAACATTTTAACAAGAGCTTGGACTTTGGGTACTTTTGTCAAACAGCAAAGTGGTGTAGGCCTGTCAAATGTATTTCACTGCTGGCCATTGAGTTAAGACTACATAATCTGTATAAATTTCACTCAAAACCAGCGCTGTTTTGATGCAAAAATTAGCTAGATAGTAAGGACAACCCGAAGGTCCAAGGTCTTGTTAAAACGGTTCTATCTGATACTATCGCTATAACATCGATTTCAAGACCTTAACATACTAGAAAGTTTTAAGTCCAAAATGTACTTTTGCATATTGACTACATTTGGAGATACATTAATTTAAAGTATGTAAACAGGAAAAAAATATCACAAGTGTCACTTAAGCAAGTTTCACAGAGGAAAAGTAGGTAATAATCTAAATATGTAATAATTATACCCCCGCTCCGAAGGAGAGGGGGTATACTGTTTTACCCTTGTGTGTCTGTCTGTCCGTCCGTCTGTCTGTCTGTCCGTCTGTCTGTCCGTCCGTAACAAAAATTTCTGTCGCATTTATCTCAGCAACTGTTTATCGCAGATGCTTGAAATTTTTACACAGTGTTTGTTAAGGCATGCCATATTGTGGGATATATTTTTGTACCAATCGGACGTCAACTTCCTGTTAAATGACGACTTTGCTTATTTTATAACTAAAATTTTCAAACAAATTTTCGTCAAAGATTTCTCAGCAACTATCTATTGCAGATGCTTGAAATTTTTACACAATATTTGTATAGGCATGCCATATCGTGGGATATATTTTTGTACCAATTGGACGTCAACTTCCTGTGTAATAAGCACTTTGTTTATTTTTAGCCAAAATGTTCAAACAAATTTCCGTCAAAGATTTCTCAGCAACTATTTATCGCAGATGCTTGAAATTTTTACACAGTAATTGTATAAGCATGCCATATCGTGGGATGTATTTTTGTACCAATTGGACGTCAACTTCCTGTTAAATGAGTACTTTTTTTTATTTTTAGCCAAAATTTTCAAACAAATTTCTGTCAAAGATTTCTCAGCAGCTATTTATCGCAGATGCTTGAAATTTTAACACACTATTTGTTTTGGCATGCCATATTGTGGGATATATTTTTGTACCAATCAGATGTCAACTTCCTGTTTAATGACGACTTTGTTTATTTTTAGCCAAAATTTTCAAACAAATTTCCGTCAAAGATTTCTCAGCAACTATCTATTGCAGATGCTTGAAATTTTTACACAATATTTGTATAGGCATGCCATATCGTGGGATATATTTTTGTACCAATTGGACGTTAACTTCCTGTGTAATGAGTACTTTGTTTATTTTTAGCCAAAATTTTCAAACAAATTTCCGTCAAAGATTTCTCAGCAACTATTTATCGCAGATGCTTGAAATTTTAACACACTATTTGTTTTGGCATGCCATATTGTGGGATATATTTTTGTACCAATCGGACGTCAACTTCCTGTTAAATGAGTACTTTGTTTATTTTAGCCAAAATTTTCAAACCAATTTTCCTCAAAGATTTCTCAGCAGCTATTTATCGCAGATGCTTGAAATTTTAACACACTATTTGTTTAGGCATGCCATATTGTGGGATATATTTTTGTACCAATCGGATGCCAGCTTTCTGTTAAATGTCGACTTTGCTTATTTTGCATATTCACATCAGAGCGGGGGTATCACTAGTGAGCATTGGCTCACAGATATCTTGTTAAAGTTGGTGAAAAAATCATCCTTTAGTGAAATGTTGGACTGAGCTTATTCCAATTACATGGTGCTGTCTATATATCATTAGATTAGAGGAATTTCGTCAGTGGAATTCTTTTTCCGGGAGGACGGATTGACTTCCTCAGGTCAAATCCCGATTTAAACAAATATATATATTTATTCAATAAATCCTTTTTTTGGTACCGGGGATGAATAAACACAAAAATAAGCCCTATGTTTGAGCATTGGACCTATTTTGTGTTTATATAAATATATATATATATATAGAGAGAGAGAGAGAGAGAGAGAGAGAGAGAGAGAGAGAGAGAGAGAGAGAGAGAGAGAGAGGTGCAATTAATGTAAATATATTTTGTCATCAGCAAATTCCATGAATAAACTTGCCTGTTTTCAAGTGACCCGCTTATATTTATATTTAATGTGTTGATAGCAATAGTTCTGTATATGTCTATGAGCTTTTTAACTGTCGACCAATAAACAAGTGAGCCATTTATATATATTTGTATTAACAGTTTTGTACATGCCTATGAGCTGTATAGCTGTTGACCAATAAACAATACAACTGACCAATCCGCACTTTACCAAAAGACCATTACGTAGACGTGATCATTAATCTCTCTACTTTGACCACAGCACTGATTAAAAATTAATTTTTAAAGCTGAAAAATGTGTATCTCAAAGATGTCCTAAAATACATGAAATTACCAACATAGGAATATTTCTATTTCTTTTATTAATCTATTTGTTTTACGTTAAAATCGGCTAACCCCCTCTCAAACACCTAAACATCAAACATATTGCTGTAAGAAACTGAATGCCTAAAATGCCAGGAAATAAACTAAATAGGAAAAATTCCTTTCGTCAAAAAATTATGAATTCCTTTAAATGGGAATAACGTTGTTATATCACATGAAGTTCTGTTTCAATGTCTATTTAGAAACATTATTTTGTTAATTTTTTTTATTAGAAACTTTATCAAAAGAACTGCACATTATTTCTCGTTGATGTTGTCCGTTCAACAATTGTTTTCAACTTTTGCTAGTGTATCACCAGAGAACAGCTGCTAACTGTTTTGTCTGCTTCAGGCAAGTCTAAACACTTCCATTCTCCGACTTATGCATATACAAGTACTTTTACATAAGTTTTATTCTGTTGTATTGCAATATTATTTTTAGTTTAGAAAGCAAAGAAAAAGAATGAAATCAATCAAGGAATGATATTTTTTTATTTTTACCTAATTGCTCTGGCATCCTACTGGTTTTTATACATTCTTAAATGGTAAATCTATTTTTATTTTAAATAAAAATTATAGACACTGCCTTCGGACACAATAATACTTAAGTCATGTTATACATCGGATATATTTTAATATACAGGAAAAAGATTTTAAACAATTTTCAATTTCCTTTCAGAAAAGTCGAGATAAAATATGTGTTGTGACCTATGATAACTGTAGACACTATATTTTTTTTAAACCTGCCTTAATGAATTTCAACAATTCTAATACATGTATGTATTATAATTTTACTATGAACAAAAAAACTACATTGATGAATTCTAAAACTGAACATTATCAAGTTTTTTCTGTATTTCACTGATATTACTAAATGTTTTCAAAATATTAATAATAAAAGAAATCGAAACGGGACAAGTCAACCTTGCAGATCATAAATCAAAAAGTTGCTTTTTCATTATTCTAGTGGTTAATCACCACATGTATTATGTCAATTCAAAGATTCTGATAAACCCATCCAAACACGCCAGCCATAGATACCCATCCGTATCGAACACCGCTGCAAACACTGTCTCATTATACAGATCCGAACAGGAAAACATGTCCTTTACATTGCCATTCGGTTCCAATATACAGACATTTGGCTTGCCTTTCGAAAAGATATAAATGTTTCCTTTTGTATCACAGCAAACGGAATGCCTGTTGCGGATGGGGAAATCTTTGGATGATTTGAATGAGAAACGTGTTCTTCCAGAAGAGTCGATGACGGTGATTGAACGATTAGCAAAGTCAGAGACCACATAATCGTGGTTTACATTCACACACACTCGAAGAGGGTATCCAAACATGGAGTCTAATACATCTTCGGTTTGGGGCTTGGGACCGCGAATACGATACTTCTTCAGGGGATTACATGCTTTGACTGTCAGATCATTGGCGACTCGGTTGTTGTTTCTGCAGACTAGAATTGACTCGCTTAGTTCCATATATGCAATTCCACGAGGGTATTGAGTCATATCTAAAAATGTTTTTACCTGCAAAAATTAAACCAATGCAATTAAATTGAGTAAAAACTTATCCCCTCTCCTAAAATGAAAAACAATTACAAACATTCGACATATACTTACATGTCGGTTTCGGTCAAAAACTCGAACTTGTTTTAAATCCGGACAAGACATAAACACATTTCCATACTTGTCGGTTGTAAGGGAGTCTACTGGACACCCAACGTTCACAAAATCTAATAAATTTCCGTCTCTATCATATAAAAGTATGCACTCAGAACGATCAGCTGCAACCCAACAATGACCATTGTCATATTTTGCAATAGAAGAAACATTGGCGCATCCTGCTGGCACACAGAAAAAGGAGATTAACGTAAGTGGTCCTTCACTGTTTCTTTTTACAGTTGAAATCACGGCTGATCGAATTTCTTTATATTTAGAACTCATAATTTCTTTCATACCACGTATAGCCTGAGGACATTTTCTGTTTTGAGGTTTTGATTTACTTTGATTCATTTTAAAAGTTTGGGGTTTGTCGATTTCTGTATCACTGACAGAAAGAAAAATCCGGTTTGGAAACACGGACAACATCATATCTTTAAAAGACTTTTTTCCTGATGAGGGCTTGTGAGATTCGCTACTCGAAGAAAATGAAACACATTCGTATTCCGCAGAAAACTCCAAACCCTCGGCTGCTAGAAGATTGTCGTACCTCTGATTCATGAGGGAATATCGTTCCCAAGTACCAATAGATCCTGGACAGCTACCTCTTTTGTTTTCCAATCTTGTGGAACTTGTATCGACACACCCGTCCAGTTTTTCTTCTTCTAGAAAGTTAAAAGTTTTTCTGCTGGGTTTTGGCAAAGGTGGAGGAGGTGTATCATATATCATGTAATCCTCATCTCCATTGTCTGTGTCCTCTATTTTGATTTTTGGAGCCTTTGCTGGTATGTCGTTTTCACCATCAAATGTTGGTAAAACCAGTTTCTCTAGTTCGTCAACACTAATATTTTGGCGAGGTGATCTTGGTTTCGATCGAATTTTGACTTGTTCTGTGTCATCATCATCGTCCGAAATAAATATACTGTTCTGTGAGAAATACTTGTTAATGCTCTTCTTTTCATTAAATCGTTCCGGACTTAGTCCTCCACGGGGAATGTATACGTCGTTTTCCTCCAAGTTCGACGCCGTATCTGAATCCGTGTTTTTGTCAGCCTCTAGGTAATCATCATCGTTCACGTCGAATTTAAAGATACTGTTTGGAGGGAAATATTGGTTTATATCATTCTCCATTATTAATTTTGTCAAACTTATAGACAAACGCTAGAAGTAAATTTATGTCATGCTAGTTTGACACGCATCATTTTCATGCACATGATTATAACAGAAAACTTCCCTATTGTCGAAGGGATTTGGCTTGCGGAAATTGGTTCATCACGTTGCTGTTGAACAGGCGGACATTACAATAGGAAAACAACATATTTTAACAAACTTCTTCATCACACTTGGTTTAAGTGTTAAAGATATTTAGCCCTTGACTGTGTTAATTTCTTAAATTTCACGTGTTTTGTCCTTCGTTACGATATAATGCACTTAAAGAGTCTGACGCAAACTACAATATTTATATATATTTCATAACATAATCTGAAAGAAATAATAGATTGAATCTTTGTATAATACAAGATTAAGATAATAGAGGATAAGTTTTCCCAATACATGTATATCATTTCCTTGTGAAAATGTTTCTGGCATTCAAAAATTTTCTAGGTTACAAGGCGGAAAGTTTACTTATTTTATTATTAAAAATATCTTAAGCTTTATTTTTAATTCTCAGAAGTTAATCTTTATGGTATATGTTTTAACATTACTTAAATTTTTATGGAAATTGTAGTCTTTGTTTTAAAGGGGTATAATTTACTGTAAGCCTTTCTTAACGTTCACTATCATTGCAGACCTAGAAAAAGAATGACACTTTTTTAAATTAAGGTTCTGTGGGATTCAGGTTCGATAAAAACTTCTTTTATGCTTTAATTAAAGATAATTCTAAGCCATTTTAATAGTCCCGTACCGGTTTTCACCGGAGGGGACTATAGCTTTCCTCTGCGTCCGTCCGTCTGTCTGTCCCACTTCAGTTTTCCACACTTTTTTTCTTTATGCGTTTGAGGAATAATATGAAATTTGCTGAACAGCTTCAAAATGTCAAAGTACAGATCAAGTATTTTGTACTTTTGTAGCGTCTGGTTGACATATTTTCGAGAAAATTAATTTTTTATATTCCAGTTTTTTAATGTTCGGGTTCGATATTCTGCATAACAGTGCATTGTTTTCACAATTTCCACAAACCGGTAGGGGACGTGTATTGCTCATGCAATACTCCCAGAATGCTTGTTAAACAAGAATATGATTTTAAGAGAGGCTTTTTAAGGCCAATTGATATATTTATGTTAAATTATGATACTTCAGGTTTGTATTAACTTGTGTTAAGGTATTGAAATTCCTATTGACCGTTGGCTTGAAGATAAGTTGCTACATGTATTATTTTGCATATTTAAATATAATTTGGTGTTAAAGGAAAATATCGGTATTCACGATTTTAGCTGAAATTTTTCAAAAATCATTTTTCCATTATGGAAGTTTGCGATGGAAATTTTGATGTTAAAAATTAAAAACTTAAAGCTAAATTTGCGACCATGCTTTTTTTTTTAATGCTGTTTGAAATGTTTTATAATGTCCTAAAATGATACAGATTTAGATAATAAAAATAAATGCATAATCGACCGCATCGTCTCAAGCCACGGGTTTTGTGTCCATGCTATTTCCACATCGTCTCAAGGCACGGGTTTTGTGTCCGGAAATAGAATGGACACAAAACCCGTGGCTTTAAACGATGAATCGACCGATGGCCAACGTTCTCTGTCGTGATTTTTATTCGATTATAACATCAACTTTATTTACTTAGTGATGTTCTAATCATCGATTTTTATCAAAATTACTCGGTTGTTATCGCATTTTATGCACTTAATTATTAAAGGATTCATTGCGATTAATCGGTTGAGTTGTTTATATTGTTTTAACGAGCGCAATCTTAAACAGAAAATTCTAGACGCGAACTATCAAATCCCTAAAAAGGCGCGCGCTGTTTGAAAATGACCGATGACAAGTTATATCCGATTAGTTTAGGACCTCCTTGTAAGGAAAATTTGGACATGACAAAGAGCGTTTGCAAATTATGCCGAAAAGAATACGCTTTCAAAGGAAAGATTTGTTTGTTGTACATGTATTTTAATAGTTGAACTTGGACGACAAAGACGTGTTACGTTATCCGATTTCGCATATCAAATATAATGAATATAAGTAAAATTATTTTTAAAAAGATACGAACGTTACGTCAGAAAAATTGACAGTTGGCTTTTAAAATAAACTACAGGGATGTATTTACTTCATCTTCGAAAGTAAAAATAGTTGATGTGCATTACACTGCATTTAATATAGAGGTTCGCAAGTGAATAAAATTATTCATAATTACCTATCCTGTACATTTGAAAGAGTATATCCCGACACTATCTTTTAAAATCTCGCAAAAACTAATTTAAAATTTACTCTTATTGTAGTAAAAACAAGTCAGTTCTTCAATGGTTCCGGAAAATCACTGGAGATGAATTTGTAGTTGAAAAGCATCAGAATCTTTTAGAATATTCAAAGCATTGGCCGCCTTCCCATTTCCCGAGTTTCGACAGTGTATTACTTAAGGTTTTTGAACATTTTTTGAAAGTAGAACACATTTCTGAAATAAACTGTATTTGCTGGAGGCAAATTCTTTGACTTCGTGTTTCATTATAACAGTTGATATTTATGGAACATTTTGAAGTAAGAATTCCTAATTCGCCAATGCTTCAAAAGAATTTGAAGATACAATATGAATCGATTCGTTTCAGTAGTGACCCTAATTTCTATCGACAAGATGAGGAGGAATCCCAAGCATAATGAAACTTTTAGGATTCAAATAATTTGCCGCCATAACTTCCAAGAATAATTAGCTATAACAAAATCTAAAACATTGATGCTTTTGTGAAGATATTCCGCCAAAACTTCAATACCTGGTTTCTCTTTCACAACCAATCAAGATGAAAATGGTAATCCTACTATATCATCTATGATATATACGTTGAAGGGAATTTCTTTGAACTCTCTCCCAGATATATCAGACATTGAGTTTAATAATGAAAGTTTTGTTGAACAAATTTGGAATATTGCTATTCAACTTCCAGTGTAATAAGAAAATAGGATAGTTTGGAGAGTTAACAATAAAAGTAGTAAGGATATCTTGATCACCAACTGTTTTGCACATTTCCTGGAAGAGATAAGTTTCAACATTCTTTACTCGATGAAGGATCCGATGTAATTCTTTCTTTTGCTGTTCAAAAGAGAGCAGACTGCCGAATGGAACTTTAAGGAATTTAGAAATTGTTTGTAGAAACCCCAGTTAAAGGAAACACCATTTCAAAAATTGTTCATTATCAACATGTTTTTGATTGTCAGTGTGAACTTTTATATGCTCATGAAAAAGTTTACAAGGTGTTGAAAAGTTTACATGACAATCCCAACATGCAGTCAGCGGGTAAAGAAACCAAGGTAAAACAATGTATCTCTTCATATCAGAAGCTTGAAATTTGCAATTAATACACTGTTTTGTTTTCCTTTTTGAAATGTTTACTACTGGTACGGGTTTTTTTCGTTACATGTGGAAATTTGGGATTTAAATTAAATTAAAAATTTTAGACTTGGGGGGGGGGGGGGGTTACATTAAAGGTCGACTATCGTTAAAAATCATTACTAGTAAATGAATAAACGTTTATTTAACAGGAAAGTTGGTGTTGATAGTTTCGTCTTGACTTTATATGTGTTCAGTAAAAATGGCACAAAATTAAAAAACATACCAGAGGAAATTCAGACGGCCATATATTTTTTCTTGATTCATTGACTCGTGTGAGGTTTTCCACTTCCAGTAAAGGCATAACGTTTGAACATTTCATTTCAGTTCAAAAACAAGACGTTTGATTACTGTAACCGTATTACATTTGGCTGCGTTTTCTAATTAAGAGTTTTTGGCGGAATACGGCTTCTGCTAAATCAAATACATCGCTAAATGCTATGCATACATGTGTAAGAATAAGTCACATTCAGGAATATGCTAATTCAAATCAATTCAAATCCATGCCAACTTGTTCAAAAACTATTTCCCGCCAAATATCGTAAACGTCAAATATAATACGTTTACAGTTTTTTTTTTTTACCATTTTGCATTTAGGTCAATACACTAAGCAACCGATTCGAACCATGCAGAGAAAATTGAGTTGCACTTAAGGAAATAGTGAGGAGGCTTTCACAAAATATTTTATTAATCATTATTCAGTTATGTGTTATAAATAGAATATGAGACAAATGAAATCAAATTATTACAAACTCTGTAGCATTGCTTCATTTCTGTTGCAATTGGTGTATTTTGATGAGCTGAAGGATTTTCAACAAGGTTTGTTTGGATACCGTTACCAAGAAAACAAACATATTAACCCATCTAAAAATGGTATATTCTGCTAAAAAAATACAATGCTCTCCGTTGAACCAAGTTTTATAGTTTTTTTATTACTTTGGTGATACTTCCTTTATCCACCCTTGAACAATTTTTAGATTTCCTTGTATTAATTTAATAGCATATGTTAATATATGTATGGTAAGTTCAATAATTGTAACTTTATTTTATTATTAGTTTTTAATAAAAATCATATATATTTAGTTGTCAATTACGCAAGTTTCTGTTTCATAGTTTGATATAAAAATGTTTATACATATTAAGCACACTTTTGAGTACATTTGTAACAATTTAATTGCAAATTTACTTAAAGATTACGTTTACTTAGGGATTGAGATTTCAAAAAAAATATTTTTACAAAGTCTAATACCTGCAGGCATGGCATCGAAGCATTCTTGAGACTAAGACATTTCTGTTGCACCGAAAAAATAATCTTCGTTGGAAAACATATGGAACAAAAGCTGCCTGAAGATTTTTGAGTTTCAAATGGAAAGCTTTGTTCACCTTTTAGTGAATGGTTGAAAGTTTGATTTAACGTGTTCATTTTAACAACAGTACACAAATTATTTCTGGGATATTGACAGATTCCAGAACTAAAAATTAATCTTACTGTCGCCCTGTCTGATGATTTCCGTTTCATTCAGTTTCAAACAACACCCAATTTTAATTTCACTGCCTATATAATTTGAAACGGACATTGGGCTCTATTTTGGCCTATTAAATATGGAAGCTTATCGTTGTGTTGATATTGTATGTGTTCGTGTAAATCTATACTGCATACACGTTGATACAGATTGAATGCTTAAAAATAGATTAATCATTTTATAATCCAAAAATTTCATTTGTGTAATTACAAATTATATGCATATTGAAACTAGAAAATAAAATGGACGTTATGTTATGGTATTCAATATATAATTTTCACAGGAATTTTCAAATTTTGATTATTGTCTAATTCATTAGACCTTGATTTTTACGTTGAAGTCTATTAGTAACACATGTTTTATCAAGATATTGTAAAAAGTAACTTACAATTCATACAAATCTATTGATGAATGTATGGATAAACTTTTTTTTATTACAGTTAAGTACATTGAAGCGTTTAATAGGGGTAAACTCCAGAAAAGTTTCTACGTAATGTTTTGACTGACCTTTGTCCAATCAGATCGTAGCTGGGCGGAGTTAAGACAATGCCGCTCATGACTTGTATGAGAAAGAGAGAAAGTGAATTGAGTAAAATATAAGTGATGCCGATGAAGAAATCACCATTAGTTATGAACTGGCCAACAGATTAATTAAGGTCTATGTATAAAAATTACACATATATTCAGTATTGGTATAACTGTAAAGGGTTTTAAAGAACGATTGTGAAAATTTCTTCGACAACATGTACATGTGTAAGAATGACGTAACTAACCAACTTAATTTCCTGGCATGGAGTCCAAGAATACGCATTAAATATAATGAAATGCGAACGAATGATCAGTTATGAATTTAGAAGTAGTGAAAAAGAAAGGCAACGCAGGTGGATGCTAAGTGAAAAAACAAAACAATGGCGGACAAATTCACGAGTCCCTTAGGTTAAAGAATGTTTCACACTGAGTAACCGTTAAAAAAGTTTTTATACAAAGTACATTTACAACCTATATTTAATACCAGGAAGATTCGGCATATTTTTATTAGAATACTAACGGTAACATTGTAATGAAAACAGTTTCTTAAATATTCGTACAATCTTCGATATTTGACACTACACCATCCCTTATCTATATATAGAAATCGTTGTTCCCCGGTTAAAGAGTTTCAAAAAACTTCAAAGTTACATGAATTTATAAGATATACTAGATCTTGATTTGTCACTTTATAACTATTGTTAATAGATAATTCGCTCATCTACTTCATCTTTAATTTACTCCATTAACTCTCTCTCTCTCTCTCTCTCTCTCTCAGATTAAGTCACGAGCGGTAATGTCTCAACTCCGCCCAGCTACGATCTGATAGGACAAAGGTCAGTCAAAACATTTCGTAGAAAGTTTTCTGGAGTTAACCTCTGTTAAACGCTTCAATGTACTTCGCTGTAAAATGTGAAATAAAAACGCTTCAATGTACTTCGCTGTAAAATGTGAAATAAAATGAATCATTTATCACAGATGTCTTGACAAAATTATTTTTTCTTCCTTTTATTAAGGGAATATAACTCCTATCCCTTCATTTATAATTAAATACCTTGATTTATTTACATCCATCGAATATTTTTTCTCGTTCTTAAGAAAGAAAATCGCATAATAAAAGAAAGCCTTTTTCTTTTATCTAACGTAGTGATGTACGTAATAAAATTCAGTTTCTTTTCCTTACTTTTCGCGATCAATTCAATAAATTGTTAAAGGAAAAATATAAACAACAGAAAGAGACACAGAGAGAGAGAGAGAGATTTGAAGAAGGTGACATTATGTTTGCTAATAAAAGTGGTTTTAGGGTTGCGTATAATACAGCCATGTGATCGATCCCTTAATTGTATTTCAATTAAGTTATATATCCTGTACATTTTTTGATTGGTTGTAAAATTGTTAGTTGTATACTTTATATTTGTAAAGAGAAGCTTTTTTCTTTAATTTAGTATTAACAGTTTCAAACAACAAACGGTGGACTACTTACGACGAAAGACAAAATCAAAACACGATTGGTCATCTGAGTAAATCAAGTGACCTAACAAATGTATTTGAATTTTGATTGAAACAATTACGTTAACGAAATTACGGATATGACTGGCAATTTTTAAGTATTCATAGCATAGGTGGGGTAAGAATACAAAAATATATTTGTTTTCAAATTTATAACCAATTTGTCATTGAATGGGTTGTGTTAGTTTGCAAATTGTAATGATCATATATCAAAGATCGTTTAAGTGTAGTTACAAGTTGATGTTTCCTGAATATACTTTAGTTAATTATAGTATTATATATTGCTCTTATTGAACTCTCTCTACCAGTTCATCAAGTTCATCACGAGTGCTGTGGCAGTGTCGTTTAAAATATATACATGTATGTACTGTTTTCGAACAAGATATATAGTTTTGCAACCAATACACCTTTAAATAATGGCCAAAAAGGGAACTTTAGACAAAGTAGAGAAAACATGTATATAAGTACAAAATTGCTTCTACGTACGGTTCATAGTTTGAAAATTGTTGATAATATAGTAGAAATCGAAAAAAAAATCCTCTTGTAATCATCATGTTCCAATCTGTAACGCATCAAAAGCAAAAAAGTAAACCATTCATATCTGTTTCCATACTTAAAATCTTTGGATCAATAGTCTATATCTCTATTTCACTCCCTTCCCCCTTTAAATGTTTGCATAGCTGGGGATATCTTCTTTCACACGAAGAGCCGCAACTCTCTTGTCAGATATCTTGGATATACTTTAAGAGGTTATTCATATTTACCAAACAATAAATATCTCAAAATATTAGCATTGTGTCGGTTTTACTCCTAACGGTGTCGAAACTGAGAGGTTCTGTAGCAATATTGAATAACCAAAAGAATATTGATATCAAGAGAGTCCTTAAATAAAATAATAAACCATGTTGAAGGCACAATATGAAAGTTTTGATTGTAAAGCATGACTGTAAAATTATTTGACACAAAGCTAAATATTACTTTTAACCAATACATATCCGTTGATATCTTCTGGATACGCAAGGGGGGGGGGGGGGTTGTTCTGCCACTTAAACAGTTACAGGAACAGGAGGACTAATAATATAACTGTGAAAACATTTACTCTGAAAGTAAATGCTACATGGAATAACAAATAAAAAAGATAATATTTGTAACATTTATTATCATACAATATCATGCACTATTTCTTCTCTACAAGTACATCGGAATGTTGGATGTCCTATGTAATAACTTAAAACCGACAGTAATAAAAATGTTTTTGTCTTGTCCAGGTCTAACATTATTAAACGATTCCGACTTGTTAGCATTGAATAGAATTGATGATATTTAATACCAAGAACCATATCCAAGTAGTAACATATATAAAGTTGAAATGAAAAAAAAATACAAGAACACATTCAATGAAGATTCAACCAAAATAGGAAAAACAGATATTTTTTTCAACGGGCAGATGAAATTCCTTCTTCAAAATCTATTTTAGATGTTAAAAATTTTAACTCAATTTACCTTGGTAAATAAGTTCATGCAACAAGAGTTATCTTTCTTGATATAGACAGGGTTAAAACGCCATGGTCACGAATTTAATTACAAATCTAATAAAATTGAAAGTTAAAACGAAGTTGATGCGAAACATATGCTCAAAATTATTGAGAAAATAACACTAACATAGTTATTCTTTAAAATTTAGGCGATAGGGGCTAAACATGCCAAACATATAAAAACGCAATGTCCCTAAGAATATAAGATATTTACTTAACTGATATTTAAGAAATAAGGTATTATTTTTTTTATGTATATCGGGATATAAATACGGGTTGGTACGTGATCAAATCTATCATAAAGCCCTTCATACCTTCGGGCTTTATGATAGATTTGATGACGTACCAACCCGTATTTATATCCCAATATACATAAAAAAAATGATACCTTATTTCTTATATTTTTATTTGTTGCAAGTTATGACACTTTTTCATAAGCCGCTTTGTTCAAAATGGCGTCACAAAAAACAGTTCTACAGGTTGTAATTCATATAATCGACAATAGGAGTGAATTTAACAATATTTTGTGAAAACAATTCAATTTTTAACAAGTAGAAATTTAAAAAAGATTATCAACGTCCATTCATTAAATAACGGTTGGGATTAACGCGGAACATCACTACCTACGTTAAAGTAATCCGGTCGGCCATTACTTGTTAAAGTTGAAAACACAGTGATTAAGGACGGACTTGGCAAGAATTTCTGAAGACATGGTGGTTCTGACCGAAGAATTGCATGAAGCGTCATAGGATGGCATTTTTGTCGGGTTCCCTTCGATTTCTTCTAGTGGAACATCAGAGAGAGATGCAGATGGAGCTCCTCGTGTTGTGGCGATTGACATTGTGGATGAACTGCACGAAAGGTTTGCGATTTTGCGATTGTTATGGGTTAGTAACATTTGACAAACATGAGCGTTTTTGTTCATCTGACAGGTAACGATTGTATGTCTTAAGAGAAGCTTCACAGCGATGGCCACTCATATCCATTATCTGACGTGACTTGAATCCCTGATCACTCATGGCTGTTACTGATGTTGCGCGCAGACAGTAAGGTGTGTAAGTGTTCATGCATTTGGATGACTTGCTAATGTCGGACATGAAGCCACTGAATGATCTCTTTGCTAGAGGTGTTGATGTGTACCAGAGATCTGCACTAGGATTCTGCAGTTCATCTTTGAAACAAGAGTTGAACAAACTAAGAGCACTGCTGTATGTCTTGGAGAGAAGCAGACGAAGCATTTTAACTGGACAGGTCTCACTCTCAGGAACCTCATAGATTCTCTTTCCAGATGGAGTTTCTTCTATTCGAATATCACCCCCCCCCCCCCCCCCCTGGAAGTTTTTCTGTTGTGTTTCGTGGCAAAGACTTACATATTGGCGACTGTTCTCATCCTTTTGAAAAGAAACGAGTCTGTTCGCAGTTGATGGTGGAACTCTAATCCACGAGTAGCAAGGTGTATAGACAAGTGATACCACGCACATTGTCGAAGAACAATTGGATAATAAGGAGCGGAAAGTTAGTAAGTAGAAATTCGTTCAAGGTCTTCAGGATGAATGACAGATTTGTGGTTGGTAGCCCTTGGATGCACCAGTTTTCGTCATTTCTTTGAGCATTCCATCCAATGTATGGTTCGCTGATTGTCTCGAACAATATCCATAAACCTTCTTAGGTCTTGGAGGTACCGTTTGATTGCCGAACGGATAGATTTCAAAGAATTTTTGTGGTAATTTTCAGCTTGTACATCCGTCAGTTCTTCTGATCTTTTGGAAGTTGATTTCGGTTTGGCTTCACAATGAAATCTCCTTAATTTTGTCGCGAGGACCTCTGGACTGACAATTTTGAATTCAAGGACATCAGAAAAAGCCCCCAACTATAAATTTTAAATGAATTAATTGTTATTATTGTTTTAAATGTTTAACTTTTAGTGTTTATAATTTTGTTTGCATTCTTAAAATTGTTTTTCCTTTGTTGGTTTTGTTTGTATTAACAGTGTTTGATTTGATTTTATTTCTTATTTCTGTTACTGTACGGTAGTACAATAAAAAAAAATGATATGCTTTTGTGCTGGTCAGTGTTTTGTTATACATGAATTAAATCTGTAGAACATACATTTGTCTTATTTTCAAGGATATATTTATATCATCATTGTATGTTTTATTCTTTTTTTTTGTAACTAATTTTCAAATTGTTAATTTTACTCATAGTTTCCGTATATAAATTTATGGGTGTTTTACCTTTAATTTTAGACATGTTAAGTTTCTTGATATAATTTTTAAATGGGTCAAATATATACCTTGTAAGAGTTTCACTCCCCATTTCGTATTTCGTTTTGTGGAATTGGATTGTCGGGAGTCCTCAAACATTTGAAGGTAATTAATTTAATTCTCTTGGGGGGGCACCCCATATCTGAAATTTGGAGCTCAGCCTCGACTTCTTTAGTTTCTTCAAATGGGAGATCCAATGAGGCCAAGATATCGTTATCGAACACGAGATATACATGTAGTTCTGGCTCGTTTTCACTAATATTGAAATCACCGTATTCAGCCATATTTTGAGAAGTGAATGCCAAAAGCAGACGGATATTTTAAAATGCAAATTAATTATTTTATACATTGAAAAATAAATGTATTTTGAAAAGATTTTTTCCTGTGTTCTAAAATTCTCGTGGTTTTTTTTATGTGCAAGTATGTTTTAAACGCCTTCTAGTTGATTTCAGTCGGATTTGTTTTCATAGTAAAAGTAGTAACCTAGTTCTCACGAGGTCATTGTATTCATACGCGCTCCTAGCGTGACCTTTTGACCCATGCTGCTGTTATGCAGGAATGACAGCAGATTGTGCAAACAGTGTTATATAAGGGAAAACATTTACAAATGTAAATATATATAGATGAACATACTACAACTGACTACATTATGCTGGTTTTGGAAAGTGTTAAAGTCATCTTAATTTCGTAAAAAAACCCATGTCTTTGTCATTTACGAACCATCCGTGTCATTTATATGCTTTGAATTTTACAGTCATTAAATATGTAACCGGAAACGGTAAAAATTCTATATTTTGGAGTTCAAAATTTAAAAACTGATTATCTTTCCAAAACCTATTATATATAAAATAAAGTTAAAATTCTACTGTTTTAAGGATTAAACCAGGTGCTATGTTGATCCCAGATCATGTTAAACACCTTGTTATTGAAATTAAAAGATGAAAACAGTTTCAAAAATTTATTATAACAAAAGTAAATGTGAATTTATATAATTGATAACATATAAGAAGTACATTTTTTTAAAAATATAACAGGAGTGTAAATATTGCCAACATATATTACTAGAATTATGAAAATATATTGCAATAATTTACCGATAGAAATAATTTCGCAGCACAGTTAAGGCTGTCAATAAACTCCGTTCAGACAAAAAGTACGGGAAATGTGCATTATGACATCACAGTATATTACAAACCTCGAAAGTACTTATTAATCTATTTATTAGTAAAATTAACTTATACTAATCTTTTAATTAAAAACAACAAATGCTATTACTTACAATTTTGATGTCCGTTATATCGTACACACTGAAAAATAAGCGAGATGTCGTTCTCGCTGTACTACAAAATATGACGTCATATGCTTCAAAATGACGCATTAAGTTAAATCATTGAAGGCTATTGTGCAGTTTTATAGCGAAGAAAAATAAATGTCATACATTAACGGAAAAGTATAAATGAATATTTTGTTTAAAATAATTATTAGTAGAATGCTACCTATGTAGTCTTATTTTCATTTTGTTAAAAGTATGCATCGTATAAAGAAGCCACCTCGGTTTTGTATAAAATATCGTATATCTAAAATCTGAGTATCGCATAACCCCCTAACTCCGTCACTACCCTAACTCCGTCACTTTCGGGAAACTCCTCGCCGTTTGAAATCAAGTACGATTATGAAGTCATTTTTTACATGTCAAAAATCTTAAATCAAATGTCAACAATTTGCAACGGTTAAATTTAAAAATGTGTCAAAAAATAACAGAATTAAACCTTGTTCATTTTATGCACCATTAATTGTGTGAAATCAGCTAAAACTTTTTCACGGGTGCACTAAAATATCGATATTTCTGACATGCGGGCCCATTCGATCATTTACGATGGTCAGCCATTTTTAGAGATGTCAAGATGAAACATATCACATGTAATACATTTTTGATTAAGGTAATTAACACATTTTTTTCAATCCGCAATAGCCTTTATGCACTATTCTTGATGATAACGTCAAATCGCTCATGCCGTAACTTTTGCCTTATACAGGGTTATAGATATATCCGGTAAATCGCTATTTAGAATATGATACATTTCTAAAAATATAATAGATAAATAATATAATAAGTAATATATTAATGAATGATATAAAATATTTGAAATAAGTAAGGACATAAATCAAACGGCATCCATACATTCTGAAAAGACCATTGTGATTGTTGTTACATGGACCCATATTTTATTCTGGCGATCATTTCATTTCGATGAAATTAAATACAATTAAATTGTATGCACCATTTTTACTTATTATAACTTGGACTAGATACAAATGGAGTTTTAACTAAATTGTTAATGTGTCTTCATTCCCTACCATATCATAGAGCATGTGGGTGACGGAGTTAGGTTCATAAGATATAATAAGCACGCGTGATAAACGTCGTATTCAGAGGGCTTATTTGAATAAAAATAAAAATATTTTTGTTAATAATTTTATAAATTATATTGTTTCAGATTATATTTAGTGATTGCAAATGATAAAAACCACAAAAAATAATTTACAGAGAAACGCGGGAGGTTTTCTGCTTATGGTGACGGAGTTTGGGTACTCGGGGATACCTAAATAAATCACTTAATTGCAAGGGCATACACTTACCTGATCCCGACAAACTTTTACATGTGAATTTGAAATATGCTATGTAACATAAAAACTTCTACGATCCTTGTAAAATCTTACAAATTAATTATTTTTTAATGAAATTAACCCTGTGACCTTCAAAATTATTCAACATATGCATTATAAATTACGGTTTCTACTAACAAATATTCTTATCTTAAAAAGTTCGCACCGTTTTTCAAAATCTACGATATAACATCAAGTTATTTCATTATTCAGTTGTGAATTTTGACATGATTATGCCCTTGCAATATTGAATTTTTTAAATGACCTCAAAACCACAAATACATCTGCTTGTACCATGCGACTGCCATATCACGTGACCACTATGAACATAAAATATTGTACTGTTATATATATATTTTAGAAATATATTGCATTTGAGTGACTGTTATTGATTTTAAAAAGGACATGCCAGTTTAACTAAAGTATACGTGTTTTCATCACAAAAATTTGCCCATATTTTTATTGACCGCCTTAACTGTACTGCGTTATGAGGGTGGAATAAAACTATGTAATTATTACAATAATGGGTTGCCATACTTTTACAGAAAGACAATGTTCAACAATGGGCATGGGATTTGCCCAAATATAAAAAAAAAGTCTGGAAAATACGACAGACAATATATATATATATATACTTAAACAAATAAAACAGAATGCGACAGTCCAAATTAAATAAATTGTTTACTGTTAGCGCTTTCAGCCATGTCGGCTCTTCAGACAGTTATAACTGTCTGAAGAGCCGACATGGCTGAAAGCGCTAACAGTAAACAATTTATTTAATTTGGACTGTCGCATTCTGTTTTATTTATTTAAGTATTTTTTGCTGTACCAAGGCTTTATTTATCTATATATATATATATATATATATATATATATATATATATATATATATATATATATATATATATATATATATAAAATCCAAAATGAGTAAAGTTAATCCACACAAGTATTAAATAATAAAAAATAACAGAAAGCCGAATCAAAACTCTACCGGTTTCATTATAATCTTCAGGAGTTTTGAACAATCACCATAGATACATAAGTACATACATTTCAAATGATCATTGTGACGTCATATAACATCAAGTATATGTTGCGCTTTTCAGAGTTCATTATGACGTCATAGTATAAGCGTTTTGTAATAGTACGGGAAAAACATATAATATATTCAAATATTCTATAATTGTACAAGAAAAACAAAATATATTCAAACATTCATAATTATAATGCATTCAGTTTTGGTTTATATAATGAAATGAAATGTTTTTCTTTTGTTTCACGCTCTTTTTCGGTTGTTATTTTATAAAATTTATAGATAGGACATACTGTAAAGTTCGGAAAAATGTTCTTGGCACAGTTTCTGAGATGTCCGCTAACAGCCGTGCACTGGTATTTTGTTTCACGAATTTGTTGTCGGTGGACGGTCATTCGATGTCTGAGGGTATCCCCGGTTTGACCAATATAGTTTTCTCCACATCCTGCACATGTTATGACGTAGATTAGATTAGAACTTTCACATGTAATAGAGGAATGTATATTAAAATTTCTGCCGTTTTTGAACTCGAACTGGTGGCCTTCTTGTAGGTAAGGGCAGGTGGCACATCTTGGCTTCTGGCATTTACGGACATCTGGTGTTTCTTCGATATTTTCAAATTTGGCACGGGTTAAAATCTTTTTCAGAGACGGACTTTGTCGTTTACTTTTAATGATCTGAAATTTGTTTAAGACTACGGTATCTCTAATATAGCTTTTAACTTTGGACACGTACGGTTTTAATAATAAATCCAATAAATTGCTAGCACTCTACTTGACCTTCATTGCTAACGGTTACTAAATAAGAAACGAACACGAAGCTCTGAAAAAAGAAACTAACCTTAGTTCTTGACTCTAACAGAGTAACTCAAATATGCCGGATGGCGCTATATATTTCTAGCGGACCAATAAAAAAAACTTTAAATAAATATATAATCCGATAATCTAAGATTACCTTGACTCGACCAATGAAAATTGATAGGTTTGCTTCTCTCTTTATGGTGAAAGTAAAATATTATCCAAATCCCTTAGAGATGAAAATTATATCATACTTTTATTAACTATTAGTTGTGTAATAATCGTTAGTAACCACTTAACCTTTGCAAAGTGCGAATGACATTTGCTTTCTTAGATGCTTATGACATTCGAGATATGTAGACCAGTAGTCAAGCCCTTGTTACATAACCAGAAAGTTAGACATCACTTGAGTTGGATAAACAAAATAAAGAGAGAGAAATTATTATAAAACTATTAATTTCATTACTACCGTTATGTCTTAACATTGTATGTTAATTCTTATAAGTGTACTGTTGATAAAAGGTTCGTCGAAAAATAACGAATTAAAGTTTTAATTTATTATAATGTTAAATTATTCATTACATGTTTGTATACGCTGAGAAAGATTGACTTTATGAATAAATTCCAAGAGTTATTTTAGTCTAGAGGAATTCATAACGCACAACCATCTTATCAGTGTGTGACGTTTACAAGAAGTTGCTATAAAAAGTCCATAGACCTTTAAAATACCTTCTCTTTTCAAGTCCTTGATTAGAGTACAAAAATGTATGAAAGTGCGCCTCAAGAGTAGTAAATGGGAGGGCATTTTTACCGAATTCTGGAGGATAAAGCAGCAAAAGCCACTGCGTAGATTGTAAACGAGATACGTAGCATGTGTGACATTGCATGCTTAATATACAATACTAACATTCCATTAAGAGAGTTGGATGGTCGTGGCCATTTTTAAACTGTGAACTCCTTTAGAAGGATAGCCCTTTACAAAGATATAGAAAAACATTGACATAAAATGCTCAAATTTATGGATTTTTTCTTTACTAAATAATAGTTTACAGCTTAACAAATCATATTTAAAAATATTGGTAGTTTGGCTATTTGCTGACTACTGGGCCTCCATAAAGTCAGACAAAGAGAAAGAGCAAATTATGTATTGCACAACCAAAGAGGAGGCGACAGCTTGCAGGAATATATTTAATACCTGATGTGTCGGATAGTGAGGAAGAGAATGGAGATTGAATTGCAATAAAACACATGTAGCAGCGAATAATTCACAAATGGAACAATTTGTGGAAACTGTAGAAAATAGATATAGTAAGCAGGGCAAAAAAATGCTTCGGTGATCTCATGTTGTTAAATGCAAAGGTATAATGAAAACCTTTCATGACGCCATTGCTTTAAATCACCAACCGATGTAATAAACATAATATGAAGATAATAAAATTGGTTTCATAGCAATAGCAGTTTGTATTAACTGTGTGTAAGCAACGAATGACTAACAAGTTTTAAGAAATACCTTATAATTTGTATACATTATCGTCGTTTTAAGAAAAGAAACACAGTTTAATCATAAAATTTGAAAAGTAAAAACGATTCTTTACAATGAAATGGAAAAATAGGCTCTGTAGTATTTCAACTTGGTCGTCTTGGTGATTAAATGGTTTCTAACATACTTTTTTCATTACTAGTTTTTAATTTAAAGCAATATGAGCTGCAATTTCATGTTGAAAATTTTTTTTGAAGAAAATGTTATTTTCTACTAAAATGACAAAAAATATCATGGTTTTAAAATTTCTGTTAGCTATGTTTTTGTGGGAAAAGCCATTAAGAAGCCTTAATTGGAGCAAAAAAATTAATTGAATTATTGTCGTCCTGTACAAAAATTGATTTACTATATATTCCTTATAAGTGAAATCTTTCTCTTGACAAAATTTAATGATTTTTTCAAATCTTATTTATCATAAAAGTTTAAAGTAGATCCAGTGTTCTGTGACGTCACACTTTTTTGTAAAACTTTGAATTCTTTAAAAATTGTGCAAGATAGTTTTTTTTATTTTATGTGAATATAACCACATGGATGTAATTAGAATTATTGGTAGGTTCAAGATATTTTCGCACTTAATTTTATACTAAATTTCCAAATTTTTATATATTTTATCTATGCAAAGGGGAAATAACTCTTTTTCTGACTTTTCTCTCAGTTGTATGTCTAAATGCTATAGTTTTTCTTATTCCAACGATTAATTTTAAAATATTTTTGTAATTTTAGTTTTCTGATAAAGTTGACATTAAAATTAAAGAAGAAAAACAAATTTCTGCCTACAAGATTTTACTTTTAACAAAAAAAAATACATTTTTTCTAATGCTAAAATATGCTTTAGTTTATGTTTATCTGGCATCTCAAAAAGTGTGATGACATGTATATTTTTTCTAACAATTGATGACATTTAAGTCTATTAAGTCGAAATCAGTTCAGTTTTTCAACTTTCCTCAGAGAATTTTACGAGTATGGAGCTACCTTAAGTTACAGGCAGACTTATCGCACTAGCAGGTTTTTGCAGCAAAATAAAATTCTAAATAATACAGCTCATATTGCTTTAAACTTTATTTTATTCATGATGGTAAAATCAAGATTTGTTCTGTAGAAAAAATTTTGATGTGACGCGTCCGCCTTAAAATATGTAAATGAAAACAAATTAAACAAATGGAAACAAAGTTACTTTACTTTAAGATGTGCAGGCTAACATATTCGTTTAAGTTTATATCAATATTTGTTTAAAATAATATTTAATTTTAAAAAATCTAATTGTGAATAAATTTCACGTACATTTATGTAATTGTCTTTTTCGTAAAAGAAGAGAAAATAATAACATTGATCAAAATTTAAACATCCAAGACAACTGAGTGTAAACTAAATCCTGCGCAAAATATTGCGCACTTGATGATGATGATTAAACTATGCCTGATTTAGCTGAAGCGGAATTCTATTTTTACTCCGGATCCTTGTCGAATGTATTGAATAAAAAAACGGGCGATCTTGACCTTGTTTACAAAAGAGGGAAGCTACGTCCTACGGTGTAGTTTAGAAAATCAAAAATAATTTAAGTTTATTAAAGTAATTAATCTTAACCAAGGATATTGTTTTACAAACCTAGCAAACAGGATTTTATGAACCACTTTTGTTTGATACCTAAATAACTTGGCGAATATTCGAAAAGTCGTTGGAATATGTTTTACATATACTTACTTAAACAACACCCAGAATAAGTTCTTTATTACCATAATGCCATCAAGTTTAAATTATGTATTATTCACTCATCTAAACTGACAGCCGTCACACAGAATATATTCAATATACAATAAAAACATATTTGATACAAGTTTTAATTGAAACATTAAGAATGAAATACCATGTGGAGAAGTTAAACAATGAATTCCACGATTTTAGCGGAAGTTTTCTTGCCAATTACTTAATAAATGATTAACCTTCGTTTTACTTAATTGGTATCAGTTGAAAGATTTTGATTGACCCATCCAAACAACCCAGCCATAAATACCCATCCGTATCGAAAACCGCCGCAAAAACGATCTCATTATACAGATCTGGACAAGAAAGCATGTCCCTTAAATTACCGTCGGGTTCCAATATACATACATTCGGTGTGCCGTTCGAAAAGATATAGATGTTTCCATCTGTATCGCAGCAAATGGAGTGTATATTGAGGATGGGGAAATCTTTGGATGGTTTAAAGGAGAATCGCGTTTCTCCACGGGGGTTTATGACAATAATTGAACAATTAGCAAAGTCTGAGATCACACAATCGTCGTTTACGTTCACACAAACTTGAAGAGGACAACCGAACTTTGCGTCAATTTCCTCTCTTATGTTAGGCTCATAAATGCCATATTTCTTTACAGAATTGGATGCAGCTGCTGCCAGATCATTGGCATCTTTCTTCTTGTTTCTGCACACTATGATTGACTCGCTCGTCTCCATGTATGCGATTCCACGTGGATATTTAGTCATATTCAAAAA
Organism: Magallana angulata; assembly: GCF_025612915.1. Classification (NCBI taxonomy): domain Eukaryota; kingdom Metazoa; phylum Mollusca; class Bivalvia; order Ostreida; family Ostreidae; genus Magallana; species Magallana angulata. The sequence continues at coordinate 32,922,497 of NC_069113.1, read as the reverse complement.
TGTTGTTACCTACCAAAAAATATGACATAAGTTTAATAAATCAAAGTGGACGTTTCTCTCTCTTTCACTATAAATATATATATATATATATTAAATACTCACATGGCGGTTTCGATCGACAACTTGAACCTGTTTTAAATCTGGACAAGACATAAACACATTTCCATATCTGTCGGTTGTAAGAGAGTCTACATGACACCCAACATTTACGAAATCTACCAAATTTCCGTCTTTATCATATAATAGTATGCCCTCGGAATGGTCAGCAGCAACCCAGCATTGACCATTGTCATATTTTGTTATAGAAGATACATTGGCGCATCCATCTGGAACACGGAAAGTGGACACCAATAAAAGAGGACATTGACTGTCCCTCTTCATATCTGGACTGACAACAGACCGAAGCTCTCTGTAGACTTCTTTCGCAAAATTAAAAGCGCGAGTGCATATTTTATTTTGATTTTTTGATCTGGTGGGAAGAACAGTTGTTTTGTTGTTGATTTCATCCATCTCACAGTCAATTTTTATGTTTTCGACTTTGTTTTTTGAAGTTTTAGACTGTTTTCCCTCTTCTTCATCAAACATAGGTAAGTCGAATTTCTGTTGATCCTCGGAAGTGAAAGATTGGTGAGGTGATGGAGAGTTTGACTCATTGTTTAAATATTCCATGTCATCATTCTCATCATCTGACCGAAAAATACTATCCTTCGAGAAATATTTATTCATACTCATCTTTTTCTCTGAAAGTGCTGGACTTCTCTGCGGAGTTAAGAAATCACATTCCCCCATTTTCGACTCTTTAACCGAATCTTTGTAATTGTATGGTACAAGGTAGCCCTCGTCATCTTCGTCGAAAGGGAGGATTCTATTGAGGGAATCATATCGGTAACTATCATTTTCCATTTCATCAATTTTCAACATTAAAGAATGAATAAATCATGAGCATGCTTTGTCTAGCTGACCCGCTGTATTATTAGGTATATGAAGATACTCTAAACCTTCCGTATCGTGGAAGGAAATCAAATCATGGCATTCTTTGAAACACGCGGAAACAACTTGAAAAAAACACGTTACAATTTCAAAAAAAAACTAAATTTTTAAAAGACGTGATGGTCGTGGTCTTTTTTTTTTAAAGAATGTATTGATCTTCTCTAGAAAAAGAACTCTATATTCAAATATAGGAAAATATCCAAATTTGAAAGGTAAAATCTATGGCTTTTTCTTTACTAAATCATAGTTTAAAGCTAAACAAACCATATCCTAAAATTTTAGCTAGATCTGAGGTTACCAAAACTTTACAACATTACTTCAACGGTGCTACACTGTCAGACAGCAAAAAGCAGAAAATAGCATAGATACTTGTGTAGAAGGACTTCCTTATGACAAAAGCTGTTGCCGTTTTATATGTAAGTGACCGTTAAGTAGGCTTTCGACGACATCACTGTCATGGAGCAGATTAAAATAACCAAGCTAATCCGGAGAGTAATTTAACCATTAAAAATAAGATTCAAATCACACAGAACGACAAAATGTTATTCAAGAAGGCCTAAAACATCAAGAATTCTGATGGTAGCTAAAGAAATTGAAAAATCGGGTGATTATTTGTATGTATCCTAGATTGCTAACGAAGAACATGCTCATAATTTGACTGCTTTGAAAATGGACACAAAGTTTCATAATTAGCATTTATAAGACTAAAATGTTTTCAACAAATTTAGAATTGCAGTTTTTGGAAAATGAATGAAATAAAATATCTTTTTCCCATTCAGATATCATAATAATGTCTGCTAATTCCCAAAGAGGCATCCAAATTCAATATGGCCATGGGTTATAGTGGAAAATGATTTTGTTACAAAATATCCCAGTGATTTTTAAGCATGAATTCAATACGTTGTTCTTTTAAACAAACTGAATTTCGGTTGTTACTGTTGTTTTCTCGTATAGGTATACATGTACAAATCTTAAGCATATAAATACAAGATGTAATTGCATTTATGTTTTATACCATAGAAAGTGCTTTTCTGATATTTTTTTTTTATTTCTGAATAATTATGTAGAGGCGAATGCCTTTTTGACAAAATATATCACACAACATCCATGAACGTAAACATGTACTAATGGAAACATACATTTCATTTCTAAATCGTTTGCCGGACTATAATATTATAGTTTTTTTTTAATATGTGACGACAATTCCATAGAACAATGGCAGAAATACACAATACAATATGCATCCATGTTGTGCCTTTTCTCTAGCATTTCCATCTTCGATTTGGCATTGTACTTGACTGTATAAAATACTCATTTTGGTTTTTCTTTCTGTTTTCATTGTAGAATTTCCTCAACTGTGTCGCATAAAACCCGTTCAATATGAAGCAGATATTCTGCCTTATCAGCTAGCATGTGCCAATTGAAGCAGGATGAAATCGGCGTTTGCTTCAAATGCAAAGCACAAACAGGAAGGTTATGTATCGTCAAAAATGGATAAAATTGTTTATAGTGGCATTCATCAATGTTATGTACCCAAGATCGATATTGGAAAGATGATAAATAAAGGTGGCACTAATTGTAAATTTAGATTAACAAGAGCAGAAATCGATGTGGATTTCGGGATGTTTCTTATGATAATTTTTCATTTTTATTTCAGATGAATTTTCTCTGTAAATGTTTCACGATTATGAATAAAAACAGTTTAGAGAAATAAAATAATAAATATTGGCAATCTATAATGATATTTGGTACCCCAAGTGTCGAAACAGGTTTTTTTTCCTCAAAATTTAAATAATCCACAATATGTTTTTAATGGAAACGCGATAAATTAAGAGCACACTGTAGCGGGGAACGTTTGAAATTGATCGTGCTAGAAGTTTTTGAAAAAAATTTGAATTGAAAAAATATGCTTCCTTATATAAAACTACAGATAATAAAAAAATGTTCATTTCTGTGAGATCTTTTTAACAGATCAAAAAGATATTTTAACGTCACAATGATGATCAAAAGAGCTTTAAGTTTTTGTAATACTTGCGATTGGTTGTGTTCATAATTCTCAAGGATATGCCTATCTCAAACATAAATAAAAAAAAATTAAAAAACAGTAATGTTGTACAGTTCAGTTCAATATGAATTTGCTTGGTAAAAGATAAAGTCTTCTGGAAAGCCCCTGATCTTCACTGAAATAAGCAACTATGTTGGTTAACTTTTTGACATTGCTATTTATACCCATTATATTGGGAGTTCATGAAAGACAATCTTTTATCATTAGTGTATGACAATATGTTGCAACGTGGGTATTTTGGAATGTCCACTTGTGAGCCCGATTTGAATGACCTTAAAGACGTCAGGAGCACATAGATGATTTTTTTTAAAATCATATTCAGAACAAGATATAGGATTGTGTTTTTATACTTGTTTTATAAAAGACGGGGACAAAATCATTATAAAGATTTAATCAGTGAGTGTAGTCTGAATTCTCAGCTAACTATAAGTTGAAATTAGCAAAAGAGTGCAAGAAAGCATGCGAATGCTTTCTTTGAAGATTCATGCGGTTTGTGAAAGTGGCGATCATTGCAGAAATATTTCTGCATTGTCGCCACCATCACATCCCTCATGAATCACCAAAGAAATCATTTTATTTTTTAAATGAAACAGTTTAATAAAAAATTATATCAAAGTCAATCATGCAAACTAAGTTTTAGTAAAATCTATTTTCCTAATAAGTATCAGATGACGTCATTTAATCAGATGTTTTTCATCAAAGGACTTTGCAAACGTCCATACCACAAATAAATAAAGCATTTTTTTAAAAAATCCATGATTGTGTATTTCTTCTGTAAGTCCTTTGTTAAGTTAGTTATGTTTGGTTGCAGATATCTCGTTCTCCAATCATCTGTGATATTATTATATGATATATAAATGACTGCAACTTAATAGATTCGATTTCTTGATATACATAGTGTCTTTTGTACCATAACCCATCTAATTGTACATCCAAATTCACATCAGAAATGCAGTAATCAAAGAGTTACGAAGAAGTACATGTACCTCATGTCGTTGCTGTGTGGCCTAAATTCATCTACAACACTGTATTTAACTTATATACCATTTCGAAGAAATGGCATGCCATCGTTCAATATAATTCGTATTCAGAGCAATGATCTTTTATATAACATGGTACAAATGGAGATTTACAGAGATACAGATAGGAATCATTGTAAAATATCTCAGTATTAAAGTAAGAATAAAATAACTGCTCTATTTTATTTTTCTTGCATCATCATTTTCATTTTCAAGGTAGTGACATTTTTAGACATGATTTATTACTGATCGTGTTATGCAATATGCACTATTTCTAGTAAATGTTAAAATGAACTCCTAACTGATCCAATTTTAGTGATTTATAGATCATTTTAACCATTTTGCATTGCATCATCATTTTCACAGGTCACAGGTAGTGACATTTCTAGATATTATTCATTACCGATCGTATAATGAATCATGTACTATTTTTAGTAAATGTTGAAATGAACTCCTGATCAATTTTCAGTTGAAATTTCTAGATCAATTTATGTTACCTTTATACGCCATATTGCTTCCATATAAGTTGAGCATATTACCAAATTGATATAGAATAGTCACTTATATTGTTAAATAACAATGTTTATGTATTCATAAATATATTTGCAATATTTGACAATGACAATGTTTCCCTAGTGCTGACCACTTTATTGATATCTTTAATAATTAGTCAAATTTATATTGTCATTTACATGTATTATACAATAAGCAAGATACAATGCTTACAATTCTTTGTTATGAAAACAAGGCGCGTTCTATAAACTGGTTAAATGTTTTTTTCGAGTAAATTTTTTAAAATTGTTTTGTTTGTAATAAACACAAAAACGCATGCAGTTACATGTACTAGTGTTTATCACGCTGAATTTTGATTTAAACATGATATCTTCTATTCATCACTCAACATATAAATTAAAAAACATGACGAAATCTGTAAACGTTACTGAGAAATATCAGCTCTGTATCTTAGTTAAAACTCAATATGATTGACGGTAAATTAGTAGTTGACCGTTGGAAATACCCTTAAACGGCTTTGTTACACGTATCACGAAAAAGGAAAAAATAAAATTTAAAAAACATTCGTGTAACTCGTTACAGTGCTCGTTTAAAATGAGTATAATGTTAAAACAGGCATAGTGTTAAACAATCTAAAGAGACAATTGTGTTTTAATAAACAACATTGGTTTGGTTGCTCAGTTTGAAGATTTTAATTGTATTTTTCGAGCTCCCGAGCCATAGATATCCATCAGTATCAAACACCGCTGCAAAGCAAGTATCGTCGCTCAGATCTAGACAAGTAAACGTATTTTTCACATTGCCGTTGGAATCCAAAATACAGACGTTTGGTGTACCTTTCGAAAAAATGTAGATATAACCGTCTCTATCACAGCAAACAGAATGTCTATAGCTGATGGTGAAATCTGTTGACGATTTGAAGGAAAATCTCGTTCTTCCAGAGGAGTCGATGGCAGTTATTGAACTATTGGCAAAGTCAGAGACAACACAGTCGTTATTTACATTCACACACACTCGAAGAGGATAACCAAACAAAGTTTTCGTTACAGCCCCGGATTTGGTCTTGGTACCGCTTACACTGTATTTTTCTATTCGGTTTGATGGTTTGGATGACATGTTATAGGCAATTTTCGTTTTGTTTCTGCAAACCAGGATTGACTCGCTAAGCTTCATATAAGCGATCCCACGGGGAAAATCAGTCATTTCCTTAAATGTTTTTACCTACAAATAAATATTTATTTTTAATTATATAGTGGTTTTAAAAATCATGTTTTATCTGTAAATACCAAAAAATACGTTTAAATTCCATGGCGTTAAATTTTACAAGTACTCAAAGTATCAATCTCGGGGGTTTTAATTTCGTTATAAAATGTTTTGGAATCAAAAAAACTCACGTGTCGGCTTCGATTGAAAACTAGAACCTGTTTAATCTCTGGACAAGACATGTAGACATTTCCATGTTTGTCTATTGTAAGTGAATCTACAGGACTCCCAACATTTACAGTTTCTATCAAATGTCCGTCTCTATTGTACAATCGAACACGTTTAGCACCGTCAGCGGCCACCCAACATTCACCATTTTCATAACTTGTTATGGAAGAGACATTCGCCATTCTATCCGAAAAAAAGAAAGTGGAAACCAACAAAAGGGGGCCTTCATTATCGCTTTTCGGGCTATTACAAACCGATGACCGAATTTCCTCATATTTTGAACTTATCTTTTCTTTCACAAAACGAAAATAACGAACACACTTCCTGTCACAATTTTTTCTTGTGGGAAGTAGTGTTTTAGAGACAACACCCCCATTCTCATTGAAATAACTGGAATTTTCATTTTTACTTTCTGGAGTTTTTGATGGTATAACCTCTTCTTTTCCATTAAATATGGGCGATGCCCTTTTTTTAGTATAGCTCAATTTACTTCTTTCTTCCATCTTAATTGCCAAATCCTTGTAATTGTGAGGCAGAACGTAATCTTCATCATCTACTTCAATTCTTGCTTTGAGATTGCTTGAGGTTTCTTGTTTACGTTTTTGAGTTTTTGCTGGAAATACATATTCTCCGTCAACTGTGGGTGAAATATTTTTATTTGGATCTTCCTGAGGAATGGACTCCCGAGATGATCCAGGTTTCCACTGATTTTTAACCTGTCTGCTTTCTTCATCCTCGTCTTCTGACCGAAATATACTGTCTTCCGAGAAATATTTCTTCATTTTCTCATCATCTGTCAATGATGTACTTCCTCGGGCATTGCTTTGTTCACTACTTTCTTCAAATTCTTCTACTTCAATTCTTGCTTTGAGATTGCTTGAGGTTTCTTGTTTACGTTTTTGAGTTTTTGCTGGAAATACATATTCTCCGTCAACTGTGGGTGAAATATTTTTTTTTGGATCTTCCTGAGGAATGGACTCTCGAGATGGTCCAGGTTTCCATTGATTTTTTACCTGTCTGCTTTCTTCATCCTCGTCTTCTGACCGAAATATACTGTCTTCCGAGAAATATTTGTTCATTTTCTCCTCAGCTGTAAATGATGTACTTCCTCGGGCATTGCATTTTTCACTACTTTGTTCAAATTTAAATGCTGAATCATTGTTATTGTGAGGCAAGAGGTAATCATCATCATCATCTTCCTCGAGAAGATATATGCTGTCTTTGGCAAAATATTGGTTGATATTTTCCCCCATTAAGTTAATTTTCTCTCAAGTTAGGGTATATACATGGAGATAAGAACATATCTTGCTCGTTCATCACGCTGTATTATCAGATGCAGTGCATGTATATCTATATTTTGAAACTTCCTGATTGTGGAAGGAAAGCGATTAATTGTCTCACTCTGAAACATGGCGATATATATATATATATATAGAGAGAGAGAGAGAGAGAGAGAGAGAGAGAGAGAGAGAGAGAGTCCAAAAAGAGTGAAAGGTGATATCACACAGTATAAATAATCAAAAAAAGAAAATGAACAGTTCCTAAGTCTCTATTCACTAGCGCTCTCTGGATTTACATCCATGTTCAGGTGAACGTACATAAGTTATGAAATTAAATAAACTATACATATTTGTATACATATAGGTACAATGTATATACATACTAGTATTTGGTACCATAGTAGCAATATGGGTGTCTATACATGTACTATTCGCCATTTGAATAGTAAATAGTGAAAAGCTAATAGAGCTGTTCATCACACACACACACACACACACACACACACACACACAAGGAAAAAGAAAATGAACAGTTCCAAAGTCTCTATTCACTAGCGCTTTCTGGATTTACGATTTACATCCTTCTTCAGGTGTACGTACATAAGTTATGAAATTGTTTTCCTACCAAATATAGTGGTACCAAATATGTATTTGCAAACCATCAGTCAAAATTAAAACTAAGAAAAAATGCAGACAAATTCTTTGATTATATAACTTTTATTTATAATATAATAGATTAAAAAAATATGGTTGGAAAAAAAGTTAAACTTCCTTAAAACCTTTATTTCCTTGTTTCGTTTATATAATATACATAGGTATTTAGAATGTAGTATGCAGCATAGCTGAAGTTTTTGAAGTTAAATTTCCTTAATGTTTTATGACATATGTGTAAGTTTGACATGTTTTTTTTAGACCGTCATTGCTAAATATTTGAAGTTAATTGTTGGATTTGATGATCATTTGCTTCAGAAGGAAATCCTAGGGTGGGAGTGTAAATGTGTTGAAAGTGATAAAGTTGCTTCAGTATTGTGACATGCGCAGTTTCTGTACATGGTTGTTAAGGAGGTTGGCACCTGAACTAATAGTAATGTCAATCATCCGAAAACCACTTGAATATGAAGATGGGGACCTAAAATGTTCATTTATTTTACTTGTGACCCATGTCACATGTCATTTTTTTGAAATATAGAGACCTAAACAGAAAAGATAGTTTTCCTGAAATTTTTGCTAAAATTTGACATGGAAATTGATAATTTGAAGAAATCAAACACATATTTATAGTTTGAACTAGAATTTAGTTATGATTTTAATACAGTATGAAGTTGAGCACATGTAGTGACTATAAAAGTAAAATCTAAGTCAAAGTTTAAAAATTCTTGCTTTACTGGTGGCTTCAAAGGCCAGTACATATTGAACACAACTATAGATGTTACAAAATTTTGGAGCAATTAAATTATAACGCAAATGAAAAAAATATAGATATGTCATCTTTCTAAAACTTTGCATACAAATAGACATACATCTAATGTCTCATTTAAAAGTAAAACAAGTAGGGATCACATCTCAAAAATTTGAGATATAGCATGAAACAAGCTAATTTTAGGCCAAAATTGGAGTTTTAATTTCTTCTTAACTTCTTTGAAATATAAGCTAAATATGCCAAAATATATCGATAGAAATATCAAAATATTGTTTTAATATGTTTTTAGAAAATCATGAATATATCGAAATACACAAACTTTCTAGAAATTTGGTCTGTGCTGAAAATTAGGAAGCTAAAGTAACAGTACTACAAAACTAGTGAGTTATGAAAAATGTTCATTTCCTGCTTGAAAACCTTCCGCCACAAAATGATTATAGCCCCTTACTAAATTCTGTAAAAATGTATAATTTTTTAAAAACAATTTTATTCAATAAAGTTTATTTAAGATTGTAAAATATAAATTTACTACTAGAATTAATATGTGATGCAGAACTTTCAGACTAAAGGTGACCCAAAGTGGAAACCCAAAACCTGAGGAGCGAACCTCTTTAAATTAGTCTGTTTGGAAATACGCGTGAAGGTTTTTAAAGATTTCAAAATATGTATCGTTTATTTGTTCAAGAATACCTGATAATACAAAACTTTACCTAACAATCTCATTAGATATTTAATTAAAAACAGGAATTAAAGACGTGAATAACTTGGTAATTTTACACAAAGCGACTCGAGATGCAATATTTGACTTTTTTAAATAGCTTTATATATCACTGATATTTTTGGGCCAAACAACAATGAATTTTGTTCGGGTTTGTAACCTTCTTCTTCCAATACATTAAAACAGATGGAATTGAGGGACCCTTATTATAATAGAGGATATGCATAACTATAAAGAAACAATATAGATTAGTCATTTTACGTTCTTGCATATTAACAGGACACTATTTATTGCCAAAATCTCACCGTTCGAGGAAAAACTTTGATCATTAGGGGGGAAACCTATTAATACAGAAAATACAACTTATAAATAATAATAAGGAATAATTGAACACTCTTACCGGTATGAGAATCGAACAAAACTCCGTACATTATAACAGCTCACAATGCCTGGTTATGGATTATTTTACGTTTACATACAGTTGCAGAATTGCCAATGAGATGCATCTTTTGCTTTTTATGTAGATACAATTACTGCTGAAAAATTATCGTATGTTTCTAAAAATCTACGTAAGTATATAATATTTAACCCTATCGCAGATATATAGCCTTACCGCAAATATATAACCCGCAAATAAGGGGAATATCAACCATTTGATTTTATTATACCCCCCGCAAACGAAGTTTGGGGGGGGGGTATATAGGAATCACCTTGTCCGTCTGTCTGTGCAATCGTGTCCGGTCCATATCTTTCTTATGGAGAAACATTGGAAGTTCTTACTTCACACAAAGATTGCTTATGACCTAAGGATGTGTCATGACCTTGGCCCAAGGTCATTCGGGTAAGGGCAAGGTCACTGGCAGAAAAAATACAAAATTCGTGTCCGGTCCATATCTTTCTTATGGAGAAACATTGGAAGTTCTTACTTCACACAAAGATTGCTTATGACCAAAGGGTGTGTCAAGACCTTGGCCCAAGGTCATTAGGGCAAGGTCAAGGTCACTGGCAGAAAAAAGTGCAAAATTTGTGTCCGGCCCATATCTTTCTTATGGAGAAACCTTTGAAGTTCTTAATTCATACAAAGATTGCTAATGACCTAAGGGTGTCCCATGACCTTGATCCAAGGTCATTTAGGCAAGGTCAAGGTCGTTGGGAAAAATAGTGCAAAATTCGTGTCCGGTCATTATCTTTCTTATGGAGAAGCATTGAATGTTCTAACTTCACACAAATATTGCTTAGGACCAAAGGGTGTGTCATGACCTTGACCCAAGGTCATTTGGGCAAGGTCAAGGTCACTGGCAGAAAAAGTGCAAAATTTGTGTCCGGTCGTTATCTTTCTTATGGAGAAGCATTGAATGTAGTATTTCTTATGACCAACAGTTTTTAAAAAAAATAGAGCAGTTGTTATTTAAAGAAAATAGACGGTGAAATAGATTCATCCAATATTTTCTATAATTGGAAAAATACACGCATTATGATTTTTATCTTAGCGGGGGGTATCAATTGTGAGCTTGCTCACAGTACCTCTAGTTTAAAATTAACAAAGTAATTATTTGAGGGTCAATCGTTTTATAACTTTGAGTTTCAATTCCTTGAGCGGTACGTAAAATAACAGTGAAATGAACTGGCATCATCATTGTTTCTATACTCCAAGTATAAACGCGTTTCTAATGCACAACTTATTATAAGGTGTCACGGAACAGTTTCTTGATACATTTCGCTGTAGACAGGGGATGTGTGTCTTTGGAACTGTGTAACTACATGTAGAATGTTCTCAGTTCCCATTCAGCAAAAACTACCTTTTATTTACCCCATATACGACCAATCAGCAATTTCTGAGAAAAAAGTAGTATTCCAAATGTGTAAAAATTTTCTACTTAAAGGTTTTTCTAAGATTTCGACCCTTTCATTTTTCGCCCATTTTTCATGATTTTTCAGCATTTTAGACAACCCCCAGCTTTTTCCCTGCTAAGGGCTGACATTCTGTATCGTGTTCATGTTGCACCGTTACATTTCACAAACTAGTATGTGATGATTTTTTGCAATGTTTCCCATCCATTTTGTGTTATTTTACCCCCTCCCCCGTCTTTGCAATGTCATTGTGGTAAGTCAACACAACAGTCAAATTCGCAAATTTCGCACTTTACTTCTGATTTTCATATACTTAACATAAGGGGCCTAGATATTGCATACCAATTTCAATGGAAGACATCCCTCTAACTAACGATAATCATTACAAATCATTTCATTAATTTTAGCAACATTCATAAGTACAGCAACTGTCAATTTTACAAAAATGTTACTTTATCCGAAACTGCCCCTTGCTACTTTGGTACTAGCATACCGATATTTTCCCGGAAAGGGTCGATTAAGTTGCCCGTTGTTAACAAAACAAATTAACCCAGTAGGAATTCATTTACATTGAGGTGTCTCATTTTTTTTCGGAAGAATAAGGATACTGCAGCCTGATGAGAGTTATTTGCATACAGTTTTCAATGCATTATTTATTCGTAATTTTTCAAATAAAAAATTGATGATTGGGAAAAGACGCTTTATGATAGCGTCAGAAAGATCATTACTGTAATGGTGTTGAATGGCTAATATTATTTGAATTGTGACAATTCGCTCTCATGTATGCGACGGACGTATTCATTTAAAAAATGCACAGCATGAGTCAAACCGATAATGTATTGATATGAAGAATCACGCGCCATTTGTAGTGGGACAAAATTGGCTTTCTACAACATTTTAGAGCGCAAACGAGAAAGTTTATCGTCAAAACTGGATAAAATTGATTTCTGATGGCAAGCGAAAATGTTGTGCACCCGAGAATCAATGCGAGAAAGCTGAATAAATAAAGTGGTAGCTAGTCGTTAGTGAAGTGATTCACTAGCAAATTAAGAGACCGACAAACAAAAAGTTTTCTGCGTACAACTGCATATCCAAGTTGTTCGTGACTATTGGTTCCGAGGGAATAGGAATTGGTGGGTTTAAAGTCAAATAGTCTAGTGACTCGGGTAGAAAAAACCGTCCTCTGATCAGATGGATTAACATCAGAGAAATTTCAGGGTAGGTTGATTTCATTGATAGCGATTTCTAAGATATCTATGTGATTTATTTTAAAAGTTATGTTTTAAAACCGTTTCATGAAATTTTTTAACAGTGAAAATCATTGATTCTTATACAGTATGTATATAATTTTTTTTAATTGTGTAAAGGATTTTTTTTACAATTGAAATAATAATCTAGATAATGAACATCATTTTTCAAAGATATTAATTATATCTAAGCAACACAGGTTGAAAAGGTGGAATAGATTATCAAAGAGCGATGATTTATTACACAGAAGTTGATAGTATGCTGAGTTTCAAGTTAATTCGTGTGTGTGGTCGTATCCATTATCTTGTTTGTTGATAACCCGAAGAAAAATGTCTCTTGTAATTCCTATAAATTTATAATTTATGGCAGTGATCTTTATAGAAACTTTACGATAAATGACAAAAGACAATTATCAGAGTGATTTTTTGTGTTCTTTTGTGTTCCCGATAGGAACTTGCTAAAAAAAGTATGTAATTGGAACATTTTTAACGAGGAAATACGATTGTGTTCGCCTGATGAAGAATGTGTATAGATTTTTGTTTTCAATATTTCTTTAGATCTTATGAAAGTTAAGTAAAGATGTCTAAAGGCAAGAATAGACAGAGAACATTGAACCTAATCCTGAACAACCTCAAGTGTTATCTTTGTCTGGAAGAATTTAAAGATCCGCGCCTGTTAAACTGTCACCATAGTTTTTGCAAGGAGTGCCTCGACGGTTACATTACGACATGCTGTGAAGATGGCGTTTTAGAATGTCCACTTTGCGAGTCTGAGATGAAAGTTCCCGAAAAAGGGGCACGAGCGCTAAGAAGAAATTATTTCTATCAACTTCAAGAGCAGAGCATTGGTGAATTTTGCCAAGTTTGTGGAGAGGAAGAAGAGGCGAAAAAGCACTGTATAGAGTGCAATCAAGATTTTTGTGCGTCATGTGTGAAATCACATGCTGGAATGACAGCCACGCGAGAACATCATCTGCTGAAAGTAGGACAGAATGCAAGCAAGCAACAGATAAAACATACTCTTTTCTGCAAAACCCACCCTGAGGAGCGGCTGTTGTATCAATGCAAAGTCTGCAAGGATTTGGTTTGCCAGCATTGCAACGCAACAACTCACAAGCAACATGCATCAAATTACGTCAAGGATGTTGCAGACTCGAATAGGGCCAAATTAAAAGATACTGTCAATTCAGAGGAATACGTAAATTACTTGTGTTGGATGGCAGAGAAAAAAATGGAGATATCACAAGAAATTAGCAGATTTAAAGGAGCACAACACACAGCAGAAGATGCTATTCAAAAACACTCGGAAATGTTGCACCATCTCGTTGAAATTGTCAAAAACGATCTTATGGGGAAAGTGAAAGACATGATGAAAGAGAGAGTGACACCTATCAAGGGACAAATCAAAGACTTGGATAGGAAGATTTTGTCTGCTGCGACAATCTATCAGTTTGCCAAAAACGTTAGTCTACAAGGTGACGACATTGCTGTTGTGGGATACAGTCATAAACTGGTAGCAAAGCTGGATAAAATGAAGTCAGATTATTCAATACCAACAGTTAAAAGAGGTAATACCTTCTACTTTGACCCGAAACACATTGAAGAAAAAGACATTCGTCCATTGTTTGGGATGGTAACACCTGGGATCCCTGTTGAAAAAGACCTTAACCCAGAACTGCTGGAGGACTTTGAAGTGGAAAACCAAGGTTCAGTTGTTTCTGCCATACTTCCTCTAGGTGATGGAAGAGCATGGGTTGTTGAAGGTGTAGAAGGAGTGCTAAAACTATACGATAATTCAGGAAGAGTCCACAAGTCACTTCACTTGGGTCTACCAGCGGACGACATTGCAAGTGGACCAAACAACACCATTTTAGTGTCTTGCAATTCTGGAAAGGTCATCAAGACAGTTGACAAGCAATTGCAACAAACGACGCTGCTATCCACCCCTGTCTGTGCACGAGGATTAGCCATGGACCAAAAGAGTGGAATCGTTTATATCTGCATGACCGAGAAAAATGCCTTTTTTGATCATGATGCCACACATAACAATAAAGTGGTGAAGACAATGACAGGAGAAAACAAGAGATGGGAGCTACCTGATATTTTGGAATTTTCCGCCCATCCAACTGTTGAGTATCCAGCCAGAGTGGTCATAACCAAGAATTCGTTTATCGCTATATCTGACTGGAAAAGGGAGTGTGTAACTGTGTTAAATCCGAGTGGCCATATTCAAGCCGAGTACTATGGACTAAAGAAAAATGCGGAAAATTATTTTAACCCGCGTGGCCTCTGTAGTGACCCGGACAACGGGTATATTTACGTGACCGACTACAATAACAGTAGAATCATGAGGTTGGACGAATCAGGAAATATGTTTGACGTCGTGCTGAACAAGTCTGACAAAATATTCAAACCTTGGTCGGTCGCCTTAGGTCAGGACGGGGTTCTGTGGGTAGGGAGTCGAAATGGAAAGATGTCTGTGTACCATCTAAATTGATAATTGTGATTTTGCGAAAAGGAAGTTTATTACGATTACTTTGGTTTCATCAATAGTCGTGTGCATCAATGTTCATGAAATGAATGAAAATTACAGGGTAAAAGAAACGTAAAACATGGACAATGATAATACCAATACAATTTGTTATAAGAAATTGCATTCAATGAATACGCAAATTGGTACGTATTTAACGAAAATTAATAAAACTAGACACGATCTCGTTGCGAGCAACGAGTGGGTCTTCCGTCCGATTTTTTAATAGATTAGATCAAACTTATCAATTCAAAGTTAAAACCGTAGATCTAAGCGAAAAATAGTAAAAAAAAATTTGCGGCACTCGGGGCTTGAACCCGGGTCGCTTGGGCCATGTCCACGACTCTATCGACAGTGCTACTCGGACTCTCGCTTCAGAACTTTGACGCTTAATTTCTCGAGAATGCCTTGATCGATTTTAAAATAAATTACATATTCTGAATCAGTAAAAGGATCACTATAAGGTGTAAAAATTTCAAAAAATAATATTAAAAACTAAAAAAGTCGGAAACTTCAATTTTTTAAATTTCCTTCCGGTGTCGACAGGAAGTGACGGCGGACATTCATTTGACCGAGGTGCACCAGAAAAACAGTAGATCTATCATCTCTGAAAGTTTCAGCCTTTTATCTTTACTCGTTTTTGAAAAACCTGACAGACAAAATTGACTTTTTAAAATCGTAAACGGACGATAACTTCTGACCGGAAGTGTATTTTCTAAAATTAAAAAAAAAATGTATCAGCTTTAAATAAAAACGTTAATATTGAAAATTTGAGCGAAATCGACACAGCCATCTCCGAGAAATCGTCTGCACAAAATCGGTAAGAAAAAAAAAGAATAATAAGAAAAGTGAAAAAGAAACAATAGAATAATAGAAGACGGAAGACCATAACTACAATGTAGTACTCTGATCAGCCTTTGATTTTTTTCATTGGATATTTTTGACCATGCATCTTCTATTTATCAGTACAAGAAATATTTACGATTGAAATTTTTAAAAATGCTCCTACGTCTGTATACAAAGTTTTTCGTATAAAGTAGAATAAAAAAATAACCCCGACCAAAAACTCCTTTTTAAACTCAACCCACTTAGTGCGTCTAACTCCATTATATTTATAGATTACTATTATCTGTGTGGACATTTCAATAATTTGTGTGTGCCGATATAACAAAACAACAGTGCGACCATTTATTTCCTTACAAGTTTTGATTTTGCAAATTGATTTTTTTTTAAATATGTTCATGAATGTTGATGAAAGCTACCGGAGACAATGCAAGCATCCGTGTTGTTATAGCATCAATTGATTATTTGGGGTTTTTTAAATCGCGACTTTTCACCAGTTTGGATTGTTTTGTTTCCATGTCAGCATTGGTTACTAGTAAATAAACTTTACAAAGTGTTATATTTCTATGCGGAAATTACAGGTATTTTTATTGCTTTATCAGACCCATATACACACACTTACGTACATGTAATAACAGTTTGTACACGTAAGGAAACTTGGCAAACCTACGTCAGCAGATGTCGGCTTAAGGAATTATTATAACTGATATTTTATATACTATTTTTTAAAACTAGTTTAGACTGCGTGTTTCTGATTTCGTTAAAAATTCTATTTGTGTAGTACTTAGATTAAAAAAAATGTGACTTCCTTCTATGAGTTCAAATGTAAGTGATTGAGTATTTTTGTACACTTGTTTTTAGAACTTTTGAACATCCGAATACAAATGGTTGTTGAAAATTGTATGCACGAAACCTGAAAATACAGCATGTGTACACCTGTGTATATATATTATTTTATGCACGCGTATGTACAGATTGTATAATTATGTGTCTCAGCGATTAACGGAATACCCGGCTAACCAAATTGTATAACCTATTGAGTAATCCAGAAAGCTGTTGAAAACACTTTACCAGTTCTCTGTAATTCGCTGAAATATATTCATCACAAATTTACTTTTAAAATGCCGAACAAATCTAATTGATAAAATATTACTGAGTTAATTCATATAAATTAAAACATGCACCTTGTGTCAAAATGACAAATTCGAAATCTGACTCTCCTAATCAGATACATGTATTGTACGGAATCAACAAGCAACACAAGTTTTCCAGAGAATATGAACCACAAAAAGAGGAATCACAGTTTATTTTTAGGTTGCAGGACTCGTATCAGCCAGGAATGCTTATAAGAGTATTGCTGTGTAAGCCGTAAGCACGCTACTTCAAAAGCGCGGGATTTTCTAGGGGGTTTTCTGTAGGGTTTTTTGCCATTTTGGCGTAGATGCATCATACACGGAAGAAAACCCAGTGCAACACATCATGAAACGGGAAACACATAAGGTTGAGTTCTTCTGTTGAGAGGCGGTCTGGGTGTCGAGAGCAAAGGAAAGAGTATGTAAAATATCTGTGATGATGTGTACATCAATGATGCAAAAATATTTCAGTTACAGTAAAACTTGTTTCGTACCGTGTTCCGTATATATCGAATTCTCTGATATAGCGAGGTTTTTTGAGTCCCCGTTAAAATTCTTAAGAAATCTTTGCAAAATTTTACGGTTATAACGAATTCAGATATAACGAATTCTACTACAGTTATTGCCGAGATCAAAGAGATGCCGCGGACATTATTCTCCAATATACCACGAACGTCATCAGTAAATTATCAGATCAGAAATACCTATTTGTCTCGCACTGACTATGAAAGTACAACTTCAAACCGTAAAAAGTTTTAAAACCATGTCAGTTTCACGTGTTAGTTCCAGTCAAAACGATGTGTATTGCCTCAAATGTTTATTTTTAAGAGATCAATGCGGCTGTTCCTAGCACCTCCCTAGCATTTTTTCACTGCATGTTTTTACATAAAATATATATCGTGTAGTAGTAATAATCGTATTAAATTGCCTTTATAATATTAGGAACATGATTCAAAGATATTTTATAAATAAGATAAGAGTATTAAAAAACCAAAGAAATTTCTGTCGTCTGCATGTGATTCCTTTGATCGATACACATGTAAACATTACCAACAAAACCATTGGGGTTACACGGAACAGCCGTCAAAATGACCTAGATCGTCTCTCTATAGGAGAAACGATCCGTAGAAATACTGGGCTGTTAGTAGAATAGAAATAAAGTTCTTGTTATCGTGAATGTTGCAGGATAACCTTCTCGGTCTCGAAATGTTGTTTGAAATATAAAAGCCTCGGCTAACGCCTCGGCTTTTATATTTCAAAACAACATTTCTCGACCTCGGAGGTTATTCTGCAACATTCACGAAAACTCGTACTTTATTTCTTAAGTAACTGATATAGCGAACTGTTTCAGTGTCCCCTAAAGGTGAATAACAACGAAATTTAACACTAGTCTTTTATAACGAATTTGTTTACATTTAAAAAAGTTTGCACGACCATTTAACACAATAGTTTGAATATATTGATTTTCTCATAAATTCTTCAATTTACAATTCGATTTTTAAAGGTAACAAAAGGATGGGGTTTTTTTTTCAAGCATCAATTAGCAAAAATTGTAGTCCGGTTAAAGAAAACATGTTTATAGTGAATTTGCTGATGTTAATATTACGAATTCGTTATATGGATATAACGAATTACGGATATAACCAAGTAAATTCATTGGTCCTTAGGACTTCGCTATAACCAAGTTTAACTGTAATAAGCCCAATCACGTAGCTTCACTTTTTAGCACAGGAAAGATTTTTGTTGAATTTGCATTAAAAAAATTTGAATTAACGTGGAATTGCGCCCCCTCTCTCCTCCTCCCCACTTTTATGTCAAGTAAAAAAAATGAATTGAAAATAAGGAAATAAACAGTGAAATTGAAGTTATAGATATTATTAGCCCCCCACCCTCCCCCCGGGGAATAGGATTTTCTGGCTTTTTTTAAAAGAATCTTATTATTTTCCTTTTTTGTCAAGATTTTTTATTGGAGTCAGCCCCCCACCCCTTTCCACTTTTAATAAAAAAAAAGATGTTACGTGCCTGAAGCAGGAAATTTGAATGATTTATTACTTTTTTGTTATCGCACAAAGATAAAATAGGTTGTTTCATTCATATTTTAAAACAAAAATTGGATCGAAGGTCAGTATATAATACATGGAACCAAATTGAAAAAAAGTTCCATAACTCAATTCATTTACCGGTTGAGGTCCCTATGGAGCAACATGATTGTGCATCAAAGTAAATGCACTCAGTGATATATATTATGTTAAACAATATGCACATTCACAAGAGAATTGCATTTACACGCAGGCACGCAGGCACTCACGCACACACGCGCGCGCGCGCGCGCGCGTGTGTGTGTGTGTGCGTGCGTGCGTGTAAATGCAATTCTCCTGTGTATGTGCATATTGTATATATATATATATATATATATATATATATATATATATATATATATATATATATATATATATATATATATATATAAGCTCATTTCTACAAAAATTACTATTGCATTCTATACATCGCGAGATTTTCAAATCACTCAAATCGAAAAAAAATGATTCGTTTAGAGCAAGCGATCCTCTCATAAATCAATTCAAAGTTCACAAATTCGAATCAAAGACGAATTTCAACTTCAACCCCGGAATCTGGGCTATTATGTGAGGAAATAATCAATTGACAATTCTGACTCTGTTAATGGCGGAAACTGACCCCAACGATCACTTTCTTTCATATTGATTGACTCATAGATCTATCATCAATGCAATGAAATCGTTTTCATAGGGCCTTGCTAACAATTTAAATGACGATCTTGCATTGACTATTGATTGATGCTCAAAGCTGAGAATAAATTTACATGTGTTTACACGAACTTGCCGTTTGAAAAAAAAAATCATCTTTTCTAGGAAAAGAAAAAAATAAACGATATTCCTAATGCATACACGTATCGATCTACATGTATTCTTATTTGATATATCATTTTTTTAGCTCACCTGAGCTGAAAGCTCAAGTGAGCTATTCTGATCACTTTTTGTCCGTCGTCCGTCCGTCCGTCCGTCTGTCCGTCCGTCTGTCCGTCTGTCTGTCCGTCTGTAAACTTTTTACATTTTGAACTTCTTCTCTAAAACCGCTTATCCAATTTCTACCAAATTTGGCACAAAGCATCCTTATGGGAGGGCGAATATAAATTGCAGAAATAAAAGTCCGATCTGTATTCAAAGCGGAGAAAACCTTGAAACTGTAGAAAAAGGGGGGTGCATTTTAAAAAATCTTCTTCTCAAGAACTACTGATTCCAATTCAACGTAGTTAAGCATAAATTATCCTTATGGGAAGGAAAATATAAATTGCAAAAATTAAGGTCTAATTCTGTTTCAAATCTGAGTTATTACGAAAATAATAATAAAGGAAAGGCGTGTTTCAATCAGTTTAATAGCTTCGGATTCGGCATCCGGTAAATTGGGTAGACAAGACTTGGCCTGGGCAAAACAAAAGATTGGCAGTTATTAATCTGCCAATCTCATTAAAATTTCAGGATATTTGATGGACCAGTATATTTGTATTTGCTGTAAATATTGCTGCAAAATAATGCGTATTTGGAATTGACGATTGCCGATCTGCCCCGGCTTTTTTTTTTTGCCACGGCTCGGGTTTGCGTACCCATTTTACCAAGACTCGTATTCCATACACCTAAAACGAGGTTCTGTGTTTAAAGCAGCCATGACATTATTGCCTGACGTCATGACGTCAGGCATATCTAAGGTTTAAAAGTTGCCTTCTCCGAAACAGCGCAGACAATTGGAGCAAGTAATATCAAGATTTTTCACAAAAAAGATTAACAGATGCATGTTTAATGTGTCAGCATTTACATTCACAATTGATAAGAATGTTATATAAGATGTAATAACATCAGTGAGCAAGAGTTTTCAAGTAAAAGGGCTGTTCACCATGCACGTGTGTAATCCTGATTTAAAAATAGATTAGCCATACATGTAGTTGAACGGTGGAAAGGGGGGGGGGGGGTGATCGCAGAAAGTTGTTACAAATTGTTTATTACGGTACAATGTAAGTAATAATTGGTGTTGGATTGTCATCATTACCAAAGAATCGTCAGTTTAGATTAAAACAAATATATATTCATATAGCTTGAATGTTTACTGGAGGAACTAAATCGCCGAAGCGGGGTGTGACCCGATTTTCGATCGATTGGGCGATTTCATTTATCTTGAAAGGGGCACAAAACTCGTGTATCTTACTAAATGTACATCAATACTACATTAAACAATCGCTAGTCAAGTATGTGTGTTAATTCGATAGATTTCTTCCAAAACATTCGAACCAAAGTAGAATATATGTAGTTGTTACAAAACAAATGTAAAAAAAATCATTTGTCCCCCCTCTCCATGGATCAATGCCAATGGATGAGTTCATTCAAACCATCGGATCGAGATCTCAGCCGTTGCGTGAATGGTAAAGCAGGACTTCGCGCCAAAATGTCTCATTTATAGTTTTTGCGCGTCGATTAGTGGCCGAGTCCAAATGGGACCACAGAAGAATACTCCAGCATATTCTCTTTTGAGAAGTGGACAGGCATAGCCTACATCCACGTAGGCTATGCCTGTCCACTTCTCAAAAGAGAATAACTCCACCACACCGTGTGTACACATCGCAGGCACGTAAAAACGGTGGTGGGGAGTAGGGGCTGCTTCTCCCTTTTTTTGCAGCAGACACATTTCTTAACTTTACATATTTAATAAATGAAAATTGTCGGAGCATGTAATAAATGAAACTGAAAATAAGGAATCTAATTGAATTGAAGTTACAATTAGGATTTTTTTCATGATTTCGAGAATTCGCCCTTTTATTAATTGCTTGTCAAGATGTTTTGGATAAAGCTGCCCCACACACTTTCTAAAACAATACGTGCTTGAATATCCTTTCCTATTTCCTATGGCTGGACATTTAATGAAATAATTTAATTTCAAGCGATTATGTGCACACTTTTTTTTTTCACACGACCAGTCGGGCTAGTACACAGACATTTAACCCGACCGGACCTATCCTTTACTAAACAATGTCGGTCGGACGTACCTTAGTGTCAAACCCTGACACATGTACACATGTACATGCACTAGAATTTATGATCAGCAGCGAAAAATTAAAATTCATTTCCTCAAAGATAGCCTAATTAAAACATACATGCTTCCATTGAATAAATTTGTTTAGTCAGGCAAGCTTTTTGGAAAGCTATTACTTGTACGAAAAAGGGTCGATCTGACTATGATGAATTTGCTTGTTGTGCAACAGTTTGCGAATGAAGGGAAATTTTTGAAACATGCAAAATATATCGGTGCCGATTTTGTGAAGTAAATTGAGGCTAAATATTTCAATGCGTTGACAGTTTTCACACATGACGATGGTGTTAGCTTGTTCTGATTTTCGTTTCGTTTTCATTATTTATGCTTTGTAACCTGAGAACTATCGTCTGTATTTCGTGATTTTTACGTATCAAATCAAACAGAGACTTTGGTAAATCAAACAGTTAACTGTTTACCTGCGCAAATTAAGCAAAATCTGATGTATCAAAAAAGTACTGAAATACAATTCATTATATCGGTAATTCGGCATTATATTTTGCGTAATGGTAGACTAATGCAATAGGTTTTGTTGAGATGCTCGGCATTTTCTCGAGTTTATTCAGTTTAAATAGAGTTTGATATTGCTGTCGGAAATATGTAGGTATATACATGTACATGTATATATATGATTCATTTCGAAAAAATAAATTGTGTTCTTTATTTGTTATAGTGCATGTTTCTTGTGTTTAATTGTTTACAATTTCTCTTTACTAACCATATTTGAGTGTTAAGCTTCGAATTATAAGCAAGATACAGAGATTTGCTCACAATTCTATGTTTGTACACAGATCTTAAAAACTAAAGATTAAAAAAGTAAAAAAAATTGTCAATATTTATTAAGAAAATTTTCAAAGTCTCTTCTTCCAGAAACCAACTTTAGCAACTTATTGTATTGTAAACTTAACCTTTTTTAGCTCACCTGAGCCAAAGTCTTCTTCTCAAAAACTATTAGGCCAGGAAAGCTCAAATTTGAGTGGAAGCATCCTCAGATAGTGTAGATTTAAGTTTGTTCAAATCATGGTCCCCGGGGGTTGGGTGGGGCCACAATAGGGAGATCATGTTTTACAAAAGAATATATAGAGAAAATCTTTAAAAATCTTCTCAAAAACTATTAGGCCAGAAAAGCTCAAATTGAAATGGAAGCATCCTCAGGTAGTGTAGATTCAAGTTTGTTCAAATCATGATCCCCGGGGGTAGGGTGGGGCCACAATTGGGAGATCATGTTTTACATAGGAATATATAGAGAAAATCTTTAAAAATATTCTTATCAAAAACTATTAGGCCAGGAAAGCTCAAATTAAAATGGAAGCATCCTCAGGTAGTGTAGATTCAAGTTTGTTCAAATCATAGTTCCCATGGGTAGGGTGGGCCACAATTGGGGGATCAAGTTTAACATAGGAATATATTGAGAAAATCTTTAAAAATCTTCTTCTCAAAAACTATTAGGACAGGAAAGCTCAAATTAAAATGGAAGCATCCTCAGATAGTATAGATTGAAGTTTGTTCAAATCATGGTCCCCGGGGGGGTAGGGTGGGGCCACAATTGGGGGATCAAGTTTTATATAGGAATATCTTTTAAAAATCTTCTCAAAAATATTTGGCCAAGAAATCTCAAATTGGCATGCAACCATCCTTAGGAAGTGTAGATTCAAGTTTGTTCAAATCATGGTCCCTGGGGGTAGGGCGGGGTCACAATGGGGGTGAATTTTTATAGATAGAGAAAAACTATAAAAGTCTTCTTCTCAAAACTATTAGGCCAGATAAGCCCAAATTTGAGTGGAAGCATCCCCAGATCATATAGATTCAAGTTTGTTTAAATAATAGTCCAGTGGTAGGGTAAGGCCACAATGGGGGATGAATTTTTACTTAGGAATATATAGAGAAAATCTTTAAAAATCTTCTTTTTAAAGATTTTTTGGCCAGAAAGGGTTTAAACTTGTGTAGAGGCATCCTCGGGTAGTGTAAATTCAAGTTTGCAAAATCACAGTCCCTAGTGGTAGGGCGGGACCGTGATGGCGGTTTGAATATTTACATAGGAATATAAAGAGAAAATCTTTAAAACTATTCTGGGAAAGTGCTCGGTTCAAAACTCAGTACTTAGTGTGAAAGCAAAGGTTATGCAGATTTAAGTCTGGTGAAACCATGATTCCCTAGAGAAAAATGGGGCCATGAAATGGGGGGGGGGGGGGGGGGGGGTATATAGGAATAGAGAAAAATCTTCTTACAGGTACAACAACAAAAGGGGCTTGGTATTTACTAAAAAATAAGAGGTTGATAAAAATTGGCAGATTTTCAATTTTTTTTTAGCAAGATCTATCGACTCAGTTGTCAAGATATTTTGATACTGTAATGCTAATTTGATCAGAATTAAGGCAATTGTTGCTCAGGTGAGCGATGTGGCCCCTGGGCCTCTTGTTATACATCTACATTTGATTGATTGATTGATTGATTGATTGTATTCTCGGTCACGTAGAATTGTTTTTCACCACGAAAGATCAGTCCTGAAAATCATCGACAAGACAAAAAAGGACAAAAAAAAAAAAGAAAGTGAGGAATAAAAATAGAAATTTATTTCATACACTGAACACTAACCCTAAAATTCCTATCCATGGGTGTATGAGTAGGCGATTTTGCATGAAAATGGGGGGAGGGCAAAAACCTTTTATCTGATTGACCAAAATATACTTTCACTATCGCAGCTGTTACACCCCTTATCTATAAATTAATACTCAATAGCTAGCTAAGTGGCATTCAAGAATTTCTTTCTTGTCGGTGTTCTCATAGGCACTTAGTGTTTTTCAAGTGAGTAAGCTCATCTTGGTAAAGATCGATGCCCTATTCTCTTTGTATCTCTAACAACTTGTTACAAGTGTTGGTGGACTTATTTTTACAATGCAATATTTTATATATTTAGTTTGTTGCACCATTTTATTTTATCAGTGCCAATGCATTAGATAAAGTGTGTATTATTTTTAAAATTGTGCCTATATTCTGTCATTATGATAAAAAGCGTTCTGAAATCTTATTGTATAATGTAATCTTATTGTATGAGACAAATTTTCAAACAAAATGAAATATAGCATTTATTTTTCGATTTTTTTTTAAATTTGGATTTCATCTACACGTACTTACATGTGTCTCGTTCGTGATACTTAATAATAATATCAGTTGTCAGCAATACGCCTACGCTTCCGTTCCGATAAGTGAACAAAAATTATTAGATTGATTTTCAAAACTCAAAATGCGAAGGAGAGATGCATTTCCTAACTTGTGAGGAATGTCTATAAGAAAATATGACTTTGAAACATCGATAATACTGAATCATTTATACGACAACTAACTGCAGGTTTGAAAATAATTTTTTATACATAAAGATATGCACTTTTAACTTGTACACACTTCTTTCTAATGTTTCTCATTGATTTATTTGAATTATTTTTCATTTCCAACATTACTGGCGAATTATATATGCCAGTAACAATTTCCTTATACCAAATATTATTTCCAAAATATACAAACACATAACAGCCTAAGTATCGTTGGAAGACACCCCCCCCCCCCCCCAACAATGAGTTCCATTAACGTAGAAAGAATTTTCCCACGCAAATAAGTCAAACATCAATAATTTAAACAGCATTATTTCTAAACTCTAAATATTTTTATATCATATACAGTATTTTGTATTTTGACTTTGTATTCAGGCTGTGCAACAAGACACTAAAATACTATGGACACTTAGGCACTCCCCAGCTAATTTTGAAAATGACGTAGGATATCTATTTATTTATAAATGTCTACCCTCTGTACTATAAAATCAAAGTTGATTTTATAGTACAGAGGGTAGACATTTATAAATAGATATGATCACACGTCATTTACAAAATTAGCTGGGGAGCGCCTATGTATGGACAGAGAGAAAAAGGGAATGTGATTTTTTTTTACTCAATAACATACTCTGTATATAATTTGCAATCTTTCAGCAGCGAAGACCTTTCTAGCCGGCATATTACTCCAATGTCATGTTGTAAATTTTGAATTTACTGATAAAAAAAAAACTAAATTTACACAGTATCGAAAAAAGGGGACATGCCAAACAAGGTGTTTTTCTATTAGATTATCTAGTTAATTTAACAACTTTAATTATTCAAGAGATATCCTACATGTAAGAATGTACTAAAGAAAATAAATAAACACCATTTTATACCGAGCTCAAATTCTATAAAATAAAAGGTATACTACTTGCTAAAAAATGATTATAGTATTGATATATAATACTAATACTAATAAAATGTTTAAAATACATGACTTGATATAAAAATAAACAGTGAAAATTATATGCAAGTAGCTTTAAAAGTTTTGAATTTACTGGGTGGGTGTAAATACAAAATTTACAACATGACATCTATTATTTTAATTTCGTCGACCTGACGAGGATAACAGAAGTGGACTGATTTTTCGAAAGTTCTAAGTGTTTTTGTTTCGACCCCCCCCCCCCCCCCAAAAAAAAATACAGATTCATATAGGCCTATAGCAAATTATACGTTTATGAATATCACATACCAAAGCCTTTTAAAATCATTATACTCATTTTTTACTGAGTGCGTTTATATATTTTCGGAGTTAAGGTACATATTTACTTATCCTCTCCATGCCCCGGAGGACGCATGAGGCCGCTTCGGAGATAAGGTGGGAACTTTTTATTTTATTTTTTTTATTTGTATGAATTTTATCTGTTTGCTTGTTTGGTTTATAAGAAATGATTATGCTTTGAGTAATTTTAATTTGAACAGCTGTTGAATAAATATTTATTTGAGACAGCTATACTCTATACAGTATTAGTCACTGAATTTATTAAAAATGATCCAAAATTCTATCTGTGTGTTCAGTCATTCAATCTTTATATTCCCATTGTGGAGATTTCATGTTACATATAAATGTAATATATATTACATGTAATTAGAATATATAAAGAAAACAAAAATTAAAGAAAATACTCACAAATAGAAAAATAAGCAAACGATATATCAGGTATAAAAAAAGGTAAGTTACACAACCTTTAAAAAATTTAGCTATTTTAATATCTACTTTTAAAAATAATCGAAGTCATAGCTCTATTATAAAAAGCGATCATGGTTCCACGCACAAATTTTACACATAAACAAATAAAATATCTCATGTTGTGCTCTTCTAATAATGCAGTTGGTTCTAACCCCCAGAAAAACCAGGCACCTTATATATATAGGCTATAACTGAAAATTAAAACTACCGATTAGAATGTCAATGTATGAGCAGTTAAGCACGTAGCATCGTTTTTGAAGGTGTGTGTGTGTGTGGACTGAAGGGGGGGGGCATTCTTGAGAAAAAATCTTGAGAAGCAAAATAAATAAATAAATAAATAAATAAATAAATAAATAAGTAAATAAATAAATAAATAAATAAATAAATAAATAAATAAATAAATAAAAAGTAGTGTATAACTTTAATTTCACTCTTTCACTATTTCCTCATTTCAGTCCCAGGTGCACCAGCCAACTACAATCTGATTGAAATTAGTTGTCTATCCATGCATCATATATGCATCAGTACTGTTTGATATTGATTTAAAACACAATAAAGTTTTTGTATACACTTTTCAAGTTTCGCTACTTTCCCGGAATTGGACTGTTTTGATTCGGCTAGTACACAGTAACTTCCGTAGCGCCATTTTTGATGTCTTGTCTGTCTGGAAAGTAGAGGAAAGGTTTCAGGTAATTATTATAAGAATTACCCGTGACCCTGTCGTTATATCTGATTGCGTGTGTGTTGTATTTGAAGAAAAGTTATGTATAATAAACCAGTTTTAAGTCTTCAGTCGCACAGTCACCGTGTATTCATCAGATATTGTCATCATCCTCGAAGTCGAAGGAGATATTTTTTTCGGGAAACATGGGAAAGCCTACTAACATTGACATCCGTTGAAAATATTAATAATTCTGTTAATTTTCTCACATTTCAAAGAAAATATGAGCTTGTATTGATATGTGGTCTTTTATTTCCAAGGTTTTGAGGAATGAAGGTGCAGGAAAATGGAGGCAGGTGAAAATAATAAAACACTTTGTCAGAAATGTGGAGAAATTCATAAAACATTAAGACTGTCCCTTAGGAAAAGAGCGAAGAAATGTTTTTCAAGGTCCAAGAAAAAACTCCAGGAAGGTAATATTAACACTGCTAACAGCTGGCTAATAAGAGATTTCTGTAAAATAATGCATGGCATGGAAAATGTCATGAGAGAATTAAAAAATTATGCACATTTACGTAAAATTTTCAACATCTTACAAAATTTATATGGGTATTAATGTTGTAATTCGATGATGCCCATGCAAAAAATGTACTAAGTTCTCCTCTACTCTCTCATACAAAAAATGTTCCACAGCAATAAGGGTAAACTGCTCTAAATATGCCCCTGTTATTAGAGCCTTGATTCAAGAAGACTACTGTGGTTGCTATTTCAGCTGTAGGGCCTAGCAGTGAAGACTGGTTCCAAGTTGCTACAACACAAAAACTACAGGCTAAACAGAGAGAGAAGGAGGAAAGGAGCCTGTTCATGTCCCCTGTCTCTCAGTGCTCCTCACAGCTGACCCCAGACATTCTTAAATTTCACAGGGGAAGGACTTATGGTTTGTTTTTCCCCTGTACTGAACATTCTCAAACTTTATAATTGTGGAAATTTTTGTGTTTGCTCATGATAGGATTGATTTATATTGAAGACACCTTTGAAAGAATTTGTCTTTTTCTGTCCTGACTCAGTTTTTCTAAACTTTATAAGGTCAGTAGGTTGGTAAATTTATTATCCCCCCCCCCCCCCACGTTTTTTTTTAAAATAAGTAGAAAATGGATCTGCAAACAGCTTAATTTCATGAAATAAAAATCAAGCTAGCCTTAAATAGTGAATTTCTTGTGTTTGGTATATTTTCATTTTTTCACATTTCATTACATTTTCAATTTTTAAAGATGGTTTAAGGTTCTTTGCTGAGTCGTACAAAAGAACTTATGACAAGTTGTAAATATTTTCAGTCTCATGGAATACTCTTTAAGTTACAAAAATTATATAAAACCAGTAATTTACCCGTATTTTAATTTCTGTAATTATATTTTACAGAAATTAAATTCATTAAATTCAAACGTTTATTGAATTTTTATAAATGAGCAGTCATTAGGTTGATCGTATGTTGTAAATTCCGTACTTGTACTGCAGCCCTTAGTTTTATTTTTTGCACAAAAATAATTCTGTGTTTCTCTTTTTTTTTCTTGATTTATAGAATCCTCTCCTGAGATCTCCACCTTTGAGCGGCTGCTGAGTTCCCAGTCCTCCACGTCTAGTCCACACTCTAGGTGGCTCCACCCCTCACTGGGCTCCAGGTAACAGACTAACCCTCAGAAATTTTTTTTATCAATTTATCTAACTCACTGATCATGTTGCTAACTCTTCTTTTCATGTAGCTTTCTGGTCATGTTCCTTGAACTGACTGTTCATGTTCACATATATTACTGGTCATGTTCAAGTGCATCTCATTAGTCATGTTCTTACCGTATTTTCCCGACGACTCGTCGATGCGGACGACTCGTCGAATTGCCCATTTTTAGCCAAATTTTTAACAAAATCCTACGATACGTCGATCTCAGACCATACGTCGATCTTATCACTTCAAAATGGCCTATAAAACTGCAGTAACATCAGTGTATGATGCCACGATGTCACCGATATTGCTACCAATTATTATTAATGATTAACATTTAAACAATTACGCTTTATACTTATGCATCAAATTTTCAAATACCGGCAACTTCTACAAAGTCGCTTGCATTGTAAACAATTCCCGATATCGCGTGTTATGCAAAACTAAACTTACTTTGTCAGAAATATTTTATTCCCAAGCATTAAAATAAGTATCCACTCTGACTATCGCCAGTGAATTCGCCATTACGTAACCAGCCACCTGTTGACTCGGCGCGTGGTCAATGTTTGTTTAACAATTTCCGGTGTCATAGGCATGCACCTGTCTCGTGTCGGACTTCAAAGGGGGATCTCAAGTGCAGAAAGCTTAGCAATTACTATGATTTGATGAAACTTGTTTACTTTGTATCCAGTAATGCAGCTACACGTTATTGTTTTAGATTGACACTGTTAGAAATAAATCGATCATTTGTACGACTTGATAATGACGATATACGACATACATACGTTTCCTAAAAAAATTATCTAACAATAATCAAAGAATTGGACAATAATTAATCAATGAACTATAATCACTCTTATAACGGTACTCTTTATATACACAGGGAGTGAAATTGCCGTAAAGATCTCAGCCTTAGGGCAAGATTATTACCACAACCGGTGTCAGCCTATTGTATAAACAGTAGTATTGATAATTACCGATTACGTATTTTAAGATTGAATTTGACCATTAAATATTTCTGATTTATACTTTCCACTAACAACTCTTTACAAATAAAATAATTAAATTTAAAAAAACATCCCCCGGACCTACTGCAATATTTTCTTCCATTCAAACTTGGTTTCAATTTTACTGCGCAATGTTATCTTCCTACTAGTGATACATAGAACCATGTGACGATGTGTTTACAAAAACGGAACGGTAAAACTTTTAATTGATTAAAGACAATGTAATATTTTTTAATAACTGTTTTTATTATTATGTATTTAAGTGTTGACAAATGAGTGAAAATGATAATTATTAAAGATGAACAGTGAATTCAACAACGTAATTTTCAATCACACAGCCAACTCAAGATGATTAAAACCAAGATTTTTTATGCTATTTTAAAAAAAATTTTGACTACGAGCCTACGACAAGTCGAACAAGACGATAAGTCGGGTGCTCTGCTTCAGAGGAAAAAAATACCGACTAATCGTCGGAAAAATACGGTATAAGCTCAATAGTCATGTTCCTGGTCATTAAATAAGAGACGTGGGCTGATGCTTTTTAAAAAAAAAATCTCTTACCCATTGAGTCCCTTCCTTTTTCTTCTTTTTTCTGTCTTTTTTCAGTCTTTTCCTTATTAATTGGTAAAGCTGTCTAAACTGACAATGAACAGCTGTAGATTCCTTATTTTAGCTTGAGTGCATAATTTTGTGATTTCTCAGTTTTGTATAAAAATGCAAAAGCCAAAATTTCCATTCTATATCAAGACTATCAGAAAAATAATGGCTAGATTTTAAAAACCAAGAGGGGTGCTTCTTGCGATTTTACTCAGATAATAATTCCTCATATTAAAATTGGAAGTTGTAAAAATTTCGATGGAACAGGTGGAAGGCCTAGTGACCAGTAAATTTAATCTTTGATGATAAATTATGTAGCAAAGTATTCATATTTGATCTGAAAAAAATTTGTTCATGCATATGTGTATTATTTAAATTCAGTCCACAAGATGGAGGTAGAGACCAGAATCTTGCCTCTGAGGAAGCCATTATAAGGAGTCTTGGAATTTCAGCAGATGATTCAGGGATCTCCTGGACCAGCTCTTTAGCCACACCCTCCCACCCTCTCTCCCCCACTGGCTCAGGTGTAAAGCAAGGTATGCTGGTGCTAACCCTGTCACTTTTATTAGGATGAAATATGGTATGGGCTTTTTCATCCTTTTTCTGTTAGCTATTTCGTGTCCAGCCAGGTTGTATCTATTATTGTGTGAACTTCACCTACGAAAATCAAACCTGGTCGGCTGATGAATCTAGAGGGAATGGTGTGTCAATGCCACAAAAATATGTCATTGTAGTGTCTATAATTTTATGTACCAGTACATACTACAATGTGTTTGGATCATATTTTGTGTATGGCTGAGACAATAATATAAAAATATCAAAATAATGTGCAGAGGATACATGTATCAATACCCTTGTATAGATATTGAGACAGAAAATAGAATTCCTGTCTCTTTTATTCTATGCTTTAAATTTCATATGCATATCAAATACATGTACCAGGTATTATTCAAATGAGAACTTACAACTAAGTGCATAAATCGAATTCCCAAGACTACAGTGCATTCGAAATAGTGACCATGTCAATGGCAGTGTGAAGTTGTTTTATTTTCAAAGCTTCACTTTTTAAGAATTTGAGTATTAAAAATGTACTTTTTGAAATTGAAAAACAAAATTTTTCATTGAAAGGAATATATTGTGATACATTTTTTATCCTGACGTGTTAATATTATGACAGATATTGATACAGCAAACATTTTCTCCTCCCAGTGCTTATGTTTTGCACACTGTGAGATACAGGACTATCAAATCTGGTTAGGTATGCATTATGTACATATAATTCCAGATGTACTTATCATTAATCCTAGCTGTTAACTCTACTATACTATTGTGTTTAGAATAAGCCACTGCTAAACTCTGGTGCATGGCAATGTTTATGGAATAAAGATAGCTAAAACAATGAAAGTTGTGTGCTATTCTATGTACAGTGCTGCATAGTAGAGAGATAAAATATGAGGAATAATTTGGTATTCCAATGTCTCTTTAATTTATTTTTATGTGTTCATATCAATTTATTCATACTGTAATGAACTTAAACATCGAGTCTTTCTATTTTAATAGATGTGAATGAAGATCAACTTCCAGAGAAAAGAAAACAAAAGGTAACATTATGATATGATACAAAAGAATAAACTAATGAACTTTATTGCAAGTTTAGCAATCTGAAGAATCCATAATTTTTTTATGGTGGTATGGGACACCTGTCAATATTAATATGGATAAAAATACATTAAAATGAAAATACTGTCACCAGTTAAGAATTATTTGACAAATGAATATGTTTTATACAATTTGAAAGTTAAAAATTATAATAGTTCCAATAGGAATCAGAGTCATAATTTACAGATTCATAGTAAACACTTTAATCCATTAAGCTATTCTGTTAGGTAACAATTTTGGGAAAGCAAAATTTATTAGAGTATACTTGATTTTATTGTTTATTTTAGCAGAAAGTACGTCACAATATGGAGGTGTCCCACATCACCTTAATTTTGTCATTTGTATATCCTGACATTTATCTTTCTAACCCTCGAAAAATTGTTGATCTTACTTTGACGATGTATGTATGTGAAAAATAATTTCCTCTTTCATTGAAAATTTTCAGAGAGTTCCCAGAGCATTATTTTCTCCAGGTGTGGTTAGGAATCCGGATGAACTCTGTCATAGTTTAAACAGGTCAGACATTGAAATAAAGGTGGAACTCGATGAAGATACAGTAAAAGAAGGAGCTTCCAAAGAAATACATGTACTAGACATCTCTGTGAAAAGTGAAGTGGAAACGGATAGTATGCAGTTGTTTTCTCAGGAACTTATAACAGAGGAACCTAGTTTGGAAAATGATGTTGTTTATCTTGGAGAAAAATCTCCAAGCACAAAGAAAGATAACTGTGCTTCCTCAGATGAAACCACAGCAGCCGCCATTAAACAGGAAGTGATTGACGAAACTCTGTCTGATTTCTTTGATCCTCCGTCAAAGTCTGTAGGAAGGCGTCGCTGTGCACCCAGTAAAGGAAGGAAGAGAAAATCCCTGGGTGATTCGCCTTTGGAATTAGACTTTCCTTTCAAGAGAGAAGCAAAGGCAGTGGTTTCCTTGTCTCCTTCATTGTCTCCAGCAGCAAGTACAAGGAGGGTTCTAAAAGCAGCAAAAGAAAAATTTAACACCCCTGTAGAGAGAAACAAGCCGCCACGGTCAATTCTGTCGAACGAGAAATGCAGAGGCTCAAGGTCTGGTACAAGAAAACGTGTGACATTCAGCAACTCTGATGATTTCTTTAAAGAAATTAATGCAGGGAAGGAAGAGGGTGGTAAAAGCAACAAACAATTAAAAAAGACAGAGGATGTTGATATCAATGTACCTGCTCAGACTGTTGACAGTTCGAAATCGAGAGATTTTGACTCCTGTGATCAGAAAAAAGGACAAAGTGTTGATGTTACTGTAGAAGACTCTGAAGACTTGTTTTCACAAGTGTCACCTTCTTCATTGAATGAAATGTGCTCTATAGATAACGAGGACTTGTTTGCTAAAGATGTAAACTCATCAAGTTCCAAAAAGAATGAAGATCATGGGAAAATATTAAACTCTGTTGTTGCGGCAGAACCAACGGCTACAAATGGAAATAACAAGAACACGGCTGTTAATGAAACTCAGAAACAACATTCTAGTGATGATGTAGCCTCCACAGCAGACATAGCTCCTGTTGTGCCAAAAATTTCAGGACTGAGGTCCAAAGGTAGAAAATTCTTGTACCCAACCACCAACCAAATTACAAAGAGTTGTCCCAAAGTTGTTTATGGGTTCAAGGAGGTTGAATCACCATTCCACAATCATCACACCACAAGTGAAAGTCCCACAGTGGAAAAGAATGACGGAGAGCCAACAGCTGGGCAAGGCTTTGAAAATAAATCAAGAGAGACTAAAAGTCCAAAAGTTTCTTCAACTACAGGTACATATGGTGTAAACTGCACTGTTTTACATATACATGTATATACTAAACCAATATTAAAAGTTGTTTTGGACTGTGATTGTAGGCAAATCAGAATCTGTTACATTTTGCCTTCCTTTACTTTTGTCCCATCCTCCTACATGTACACCCTCAAACCCAGTTGATAAAGTCAAACAGAACCAATTTAGAAAATGGCACATACCTGTACATACATGCTTTGGCTGGAAATAAAACAGGGTGAAACAGAATGCTAAATAAAATGGGGTTTAAGCCGCTCATGTTGATAGAGTTTGAATTTTTACAAATAATCTTACAAAGAGATGATGAAAAGTTGAAAATATAAGACGTTTTATTTTGACAAAATATTTGATTTTTTTTTATATTTTTACAGGGTTTCAAAGGTTCTCAAAGTTAGAGCCAGCTGATAATCAAAGAGAGGTAACTCTAATTTTTTTTATCCAAAATAAGATTTTTTTGATAAATGTTTATTTTAACATTTTATTGGAGTTGAATGCCATGACTTGTAATAAGATACTTTTCAGTATTCAATGAATTGCATTAATAGAACATAATTCAGAAACTTTTTTTATAGAAAACATTTAAGGAGGAATTAACTTCAAAACCTGACACAAAGATGAGTAAGATGGTGAACAGATCTATAGACATCAAAGTACAGGAAACCAAATCAGAGTTACCATTGAAAAATGACAGAAAACTAGATATTCTATCCACCGACAGAAAACTAGATATTCTATCCACCGACAGAAAGGAAGATATTCTATCCACTGACAAAAAACAAAATGATAGATCTGCTATCTCTGATGCGAACAAACTTGTAACTAGTTCACCTCTCAATAACAAGGCACAGACCCCACAGCATATCAAAGAAGAGTCTGAAGTACAGCCATCAACAAGCATATGTGGTATTAGCACTAAGACATTTGGAGGATTCTCCACAGCAGGTGGTAGAAAGTTTGTCATGGACAAGGATGCTTTACAAAAGGCTAGATCACTGTTAGAAAAAGATGATGATAATGATCTTGACGGCGGAATAAAGAAATTGTTTGAACAGGGAGAGAAGGCTGTAGAGAATGTCGACCATAGACTGGATCCAATAAGTTTACCGAGCACAGGGAGTAAAGAGTGTACTGGTGGAGTTAAAGTGGATGATATTTTAGGTAGGGATGGTTGTAGCTTTCAAGGATTTCAGACAGCGAGGGGAAAAAAAGTGGAGTGTAGTGAAAGTTCTCTAAAAAAGGCTCAAAGGATGATAATAGAAGGGATAGCGACAGAAGAAATGGCAAGTAAAGAGTGTACTGTTGGGAGTAAAGTGGATTGGACTTCAAGTAGTAGTGCTGGCTTTCAAGGATTTCAGACAGCTAGTGGAAAGAAAGTGGAGTGTAGTGAGAGTTCTCTTGAAAAGGCCCAGAGGATGATAACTGAGGAGGGGGATACAAAAAATATTTCAAATACAGAGACTGAATGGGATGATAATGAAACTGTTATGCCATCAGGGGATAGAAAATCAGCAGCCAAAGGTCAGGAAATTGGTTTCTCAAGTGTGAAAGAATTTATAAATCCTGGTTTAAAATCATCTAAATCTACATCACAGTCAAGTTGCAGTAAGAATGCAGATTTTGAAACAAAAGGAAAGAATATCTTCTCAGATATTTTTGAAGAATTTCAAGATTGTGGCAGCAACATTGATGCAGACTCCATCCCTGGATTTAAAACTGCTGGTGGCAAAGGTTTTAACATTGCTAGTTCATGTTTGAAAAATACAATTCCAACAAACAACAAAAAGGGTTTAAAAGAACCTAATGTAGAATCTGTTGACTTGGTGGTGGAAGAAGATATTATCAAGTCCATGTTTTCTGGAATAAAAGGCAAAGTAGGAAACAATTCTAACACAAAACCAGCTGGTCCCAGTACATTTACCAGACCAGTCAGCACTGCTCAGCAGATGAAATCTGCTTCCATTGCTGCCCGATTTCCTCCTGGTTCCAACATTCCTAAAGGATTTAGACCTTTCAAGCCACCTAAAATTGCACCTAAGGCAAAACCTCATATATCTACAGAATCTGATGTTGTTTCAAAGACAACTGTCGATAAATCTGAAAGTGTTGAAGAAATTCAGCCACACAGTAATGAAGGTTCCAGAGATGAGGAGAAAAATGTGAATGAAAATTTTTGTAACAAAGAGAATGATAAAATGGATGATAGTGCTGATTTGAGCAATTTGTTTTTGAATGACATGTTTGAAGAGGAGATGGAGATCTCTCAGAAATTAACTCCAGAACCTGTGGCTAATAGTGGAAAGATCATAAAAAACATAAGTGAAGAACCTAAAGAAAGAGTTCAAGAAAGTGCTTGCTCTACATCTATACCAGAAAAGGCAGAAGAAACCACAGAAAAAAGTCTAAATGGAGGTCCTAGTGCTAAAATGCCTGTTGAAATGGTTGATGTCTTGCAGCAGAAGTTTGATGGATTTCAGACTGCTTCTGGGAAGGCTGTTTCTATTGATGAAGAGAGTTTGAAGAAAGCCAAGGAATTGTGGGATAATCAGACAACTGGCAATGATTATAAAGAGACTGATCCTGAAGTTACTTTCAAAAACATAAAAACATCATCATTCCTAAGGAACAATGAATTGATGAAACAAAGAGAAAGTTCAAACCCAACTGAAAAGTCTTTTAATGTATCACTTGTCCCTGATCCTCATGCACAAAGGCCACATAGTAATGAAAGTATAGGGGGTGAATTAAAGACATTCCAAGGATTTCAAACTGCATCAGGAAAATCTGTGAACATTGATGAACAGTCTCTGTTAGCAGCAAAAGAGTTGTGGAAGAACTCTATTGATGATAGAAGTTTAAAACCTTTTTGTGATGAAAATGTAAACAAAAATCCAAAAACTTCTTGTACAAATTCAGTCAAAAATAACAGTGACTTTGACATGGCAATAAAGAATGATAATTCTTCGTTTAGAAAGATTTCGGACTCGGAAAAGGAAGATAACATTCATACGTCCCATGTTGAAGAAAAAATGAAGGAAAAACCTGTACAATATGGTGGCTTCCAAACAGCATCTGGAAAACATGTAACTGTGAGTGGGAAAGCTATGGTGGAAGGAAAAAAATTATGGGAAAATTCATTAAAGGATCCTTCTATCAGTCCCTTACAAAGCACAAAAGACAATGTGCAGTTACCTGAAAATGAGAATAAGAAAGAGAAAGTGTCATTTAGTGGATTTCAAACAGCATCAGGAAAAACTGTAAAAGTGGATGACAAGTCTTTGACAGAGGCAAGGAAACTCTGGAGTTCCTCTGGTGTGGAAGAAAGGGAAACTCCAACTCATACAGTCCTTGAAAATTTGTGTCAACCTGATAACTTTTCACAAAATAATGTTAAAGAAAAAAATGAACTGAGCAGTACTCATGATGAGAAAACCTTACAAGATTCAAAGGAAAAACCAAAGAATCAAATTGTTCCCCAGTTATCAAGTTCCAGTGACATGAAATCGAACGTTAGTTCTCTTAGCAGTATGGGAGAGAAAAAAATGGTAAATGATATTAATATTCAAAGCGGTTGTCCTCTTGCTTTTCAAAGCCCTTTTATGAGTGCATCTGGGAAAAAGATTCAAGTTTCAGAGGATGCACTTAATCATGTTAAATTGGAAACTTTAAAGACAGAGGAGGGAAAAGAAAATGAAAAGCCAGTATTTCAAAATGACGAAACTAAACCAGTTATGAATTCTTCAGAAAGTATGTCTTGTCCATTTCTGAGTGCATCAGGAAAACAGATATCTGTATCAGCCTCTGCTTTGGAATCAACCAAATCATTTTTCGATGACAATGAGAAAGATGTTTCTTCTTTAACAACAGATAGCAAGAAATTTTCTCCATTTCAAAGTGCAAGTGGTAAGTCTGTTTCTGTGTCAAAGAAGTCTCTTGAGATTGCTCGGGCAATTCTGGAGGAAGACCATGAAATGAAAACATTGCGTACTGCAGCAACAACGAGTTTGCCCAATGAAACACATTCAAAAGAAAAATCCTTTTCACCGTTTGAGAGTGCAAGTGGTAAAAAGGTCTTAGTGTCCCAGAAATCTCTTGAAATGGCCAGAGCCAAGCTAGAAGACAATCAAGGACCTGAAAAGCAGACCTCAACACCCAAGATCTCAAAAGTTGATTACATGGAGGGCGACATCTTACCATTTAAGAGCGCCAGTGGAAAGTCTGTGTCAGTATCCAAGAAGTCTCTGGAAAAGGCTCGAGCAAGATTAATGGAAAACTTTGAAGCAGACGTTGACACACTGCCAACTTCTAGTGCTGACACCCCATCTACATCATCAAGACAGGAAACTGGTGTGGTCTTCCCGGCTCACAGTCAGAAGAGGAAGTTAGATGAGATTAAGACACCGAAAAAGCAGAAGACAAGAGAAGTGGAGGATGCGAATGAATATGAGAATCTGATACTGCCAGATGATTTCTTTGATGAAATGGAGACTCCCAATAAGAAAATCAAAATGGAAAATGGAAGTGCCTCCAAAACACTACCAGGTAGTGTGTAATTTGTTTTTGTTCAATAATCATTATTTGAAAGTAAATATGTAAAAAGTTTTATGCACATTGTACATATATAGTTCTGCCATCATTCAGAAAAGTGTATAGTGAGCATGCATCCTAACCAATGGATTGTTTTATCTTGTAGGACATGTTGGAAAAGACAGACAAAATTTTACAGCGCTTTCAACTGTTCCTGAAGGTATTAGAAGTAAAACATGCTGAAAAAACTTAATTCTTGTTTGGAAAATCTATTCACACGATTGTTAACTCCATTGTTCGATTTTGTTTGATTTTTATTAGATAGCTCAATACTAAGGTTGCTGAGATTACTTAGGAGGATTACATGTTTGTTTGACTTGTTTTTACTTTTGTTTAAAGGTTACACAAAGGATAGACAGAACTTTTATGCTAACCCATTAAAATGCCAATCTGCCAGGGATTCTGGAAGCAGGTATAGAGTAGATTTTGTGGAACAAATGCAAACAGAACTTCCTGTTAATGTTGTTTGAATACATTGGAAATTTAGCATCATTCTTTCTTTCTCTTTTCCCCATTGCTCTTTATATTGATTAAAATTCATTTTAAGGAGGACCAAGTATGCAATACTTCTTTTATCAAAACAAACAGTAGAATTTATCTTTGTCTTTATGATTTTTATACATGACTTCCATAATGTTGTCAAACAGCTTAGGTCAATTTGATAGAGTGTCAGTTACTGAAGTGAAATGTCCTATTAAAGTTCCCTTGGTTTCTTAAATAATTTTCAGCTTTGAAAGTTTTTTGAATGTATTTTTTGAATAAGTATTGTTTACTTTCACAATTAAATGATTAAAAAAAAGGGATTCAATATCAATTTATTTGTAAATTGGAATATATAAGAGCTCATGATTTCTTATTCCACCATGAAAATAGCTTCACTTGGCTTATTTTACAGTTACAGGGCCCTTGTCAAGCAGGAGGAGGCAAAGAAACAGAACACACCTAGTGCAGCTACAGCATCAGGCTCAAGCTTTAGGACTCCTTATAAAGCAGGATCCACCTTTACTGAGAGCCAAGGTCAATCGAGCTCTGTGGTTAAGTCTGTGCAGCCAGTGTTTGTACCCAAGTCCAAGCAACAGGCTCATTCTGCATCTCCTCTGGATGTAAAGTCAGGAAGTAAGACAGTGTCAAAAAATCTTGGATCCGTAGTTTCGTCCTCTCCAGCTATAAGTACCAGTAGTTCACAGACAGGGAGTTTAAAGCAAGATGTGTCCCAGAAAGCTAAAATAAGTGACAAAGACAAGGAAGAGTACAAGAAGGCCTTGGAAACTGCCAGGGGTAAACAGGAGGAGATGGTGAAGTCCAAGTCGTCTTGTAGCGTGAAGCCCAGTGCTGGCCGATTGTTCCAGCTGAAGACTTCAGGGACGAGGTGCAAACTGAGGGAGGTCATTTTCGGACAACAACAGAACAAGACTGACGTAAGTCAAACACAGCAATGTCATAACTGTAATCTGGCACTTTGAATAGATTTAATGAAACCTATGTTAGGGGAAAATGCTTTTATAGTTTTCAGTAAAAATTAAATTGAATCAAAAATCGTGTGAATCGTTGATAGAAAGGAGTAATTTTTTTTCACAAATTAGAAATGAGACATGAATTTTATTGAATTTTATTGTCAAAAAATGGTAGATATCGTTCATTATCATAGATTTACATGTATGTACAGATTAAATGAAATCAAATTTTTATTTCATTCAATGATGGGAAAAGTAACTTATAGACTTGGTGTTTCTGTATGAAGGGATATAAATCAAAGGATCTGAGACCCGAGTGATAGATTTTACATACTTTACATTTTACAAACTTTACATTTTACATACTTTACAGTCGAGCTGTGTGATAACCTCCACCCTGTTGGTGAGGTCCTGTAATGCCGCCAGACACCGTTTCTACCTGCCCGACTTCTACAGCGCTGATGTCACACAGGTGTATGTCGGAGACGGGGCTTTACTTGTTCCTGATGACCAAGGGTATACAGGAGTCAAAGAACTGTACAAGTAGGTCCACTATGGTAGTATGGTTAAAAATTTCATTCTCCGAATGATCAGTAACTTTTACTTGATTTAGCATTATGTTAGATTAAAATTGTTATTAGTTTATTGAATTCTCCTCCTCAATTTTAAAAACTAGAAATACATTTGGAAACTTTGTATACTTGGTGATATTTTCTTTTCAGAGTTTCAGCATTTACTGGTTATTGTACTTCTTCAAGTATGTTTCATGTAGATTTTGTTTCTGGGTAACAATTACATTTTATATTCTAAATTGATGAATTCTTGCAGGGCATTCTTGACCATAGACAGTGTCGACCCATCCCTGATCAGCGAGGCTTGGTTCTGTAATCACTACAGGTGGATCGTGTGGAAGCTGGCGTCATACGAAGTCGCCTCCCCTGACAAGTTTGGCAGTAGGTGAGTGATAGTGTAAAGCAGTAATTACAGGTATTTCATCATTCCTACTTTATCTTATTTTGGGCGTCGTTTAATTCTATACAATAAAATGCATTTTGTGATAAAATTTGTATGGTATCATCCAATAGATTTTGCCAAATGTAAAATAAAAAAGAAAGATGAACGAGACATTGAATTTGTTTACAAATTTCTTGGATGGACATGTATGTTATACTGCCTTATTGTTACACTTTTTTGCATCGATTTAATATCCTCTTTAATAGGGCTCTGACTCCAGAGAATGTTATGCTGCAGATGAAATACAGATATGACAGAGAAATTGACAGATGTCAAAGGTATTTCTACTTTAAAAGGACAATATACACGATAATAATCTGCATTTATCATAGTATATGTACTAGAAATTATTAATGTGATTGGACATATTTTCTCAGGTCAGCTCTAAGGAAGATAATGGAGAGAGATGATACCTCTTCAAAGAGACTGGTGCTGTGTGTGTCCAGCGTACAGAGAGCGGAGTCCACAAACCCAGCAACACCATCCAGCAAACAAACTGTCCTGGATCCTGAGGTCTGTCTACTTGCTATTCTCATTATCAGTAAAAGCCTAAGTACTTTTGACTATTTATATGGTTACAATTTTGAGCTGTAGGGGTTGACATGTGTATTAAAGGCTTTCTTTTCTGTGTAAATTTTTCAATGAATCATCACTTTTACAAATGGTTAACTTTTGTTAAGTTCTTTCCCTTTTCAAAAAAAGACTAACATTGTACATTTACTTAAAAATTTTAAAAATTTATTAATACAGTACATACCGTATATGTGATGAGTTCATTATAATTCAGAGGTTGTATAAATCAATTATGAAACATGCAAATTATGTGAAAAATAAGTGAATGCCAGAATTGTCTCTACAGGTGACAGTGGAGCTGTCCGACGGCTGGTACTGTATCCCAGCCAAGTTAGATGTCCCCTTGCTGGACCTCATCAATAGGCAGAGGATCCAGACAGGGCAGAAACTGTGTACCACCGGGGCGGAGCTGGTGGGCAGTCAGGACCCCTGTACCCCGCTTGAGGTAAGACCAGGGCTGTGTACTTGTTTGAGGCTATATGTGATATATTTATGTGATAGTAATTCATGTATTAGATATAAATCACATGCGAAAATAGCAAGCTTTTATGTATTTATTTTGGATTTTTCATTCAGAAAACTAGGTACTACATGTAGTATGTAATGCATATTTTGAAAGAAGTTTTGAAGAGAAAAAAATCAATATTCTGTTTCCATGTGCATTTGCTGGTTACAGCATAATTATTTCAGTATATTGTAAAATAGTGTAGAAAAATAATTTTGCATCCTTATTCATATTTGATGTTCTACATGAAACCTTTATTCATGTAAAAGAACATATGATAACTGACTCAAAATTCCCACATTCAGGCCCCAGCGTCCCTGCAGTTGAAGATCAATGCTAACTCCACTCGGCCTGTCCCCTGGGACACTGTGCTAGGCTTCCAGCCTGACCCCCGCCCGCTGTGTGTCCCACTCAGTGACCTCCACGGAGAGGGAGGGATGGTGGGGTGTGTAGATGTGGTGCTGGGAAGGAAGTATCCGCTAATGGTTAGAAAGTTATCGGTTCACTCAGTTTTGTTTTGATGGACAAATTTTTAGACACTTCAGCCTAAATCTGCATACGTTATATACCTGGTACAATGTACAAAATTTCTTGTGAATTTAAAGAAGTTTGTTTTCATTAAACATATACTGTAAACATATTACATTTGGCTGTGTATTCTATGTAGCGCTTTTGGCAGAATGCGGCTTCCGCTAAATCAAGTACATCGCTAATTGTAATTCATATATGTAAAAGAATAGTCATGTTCAGGAATACGCTAATTCAAATCTACGCAAACTTGTTCAAAAACTAATTTCCGCCAAATATCGTACATGCCAAATATAATACGTTTACAGTATTTGGTAAAATTAAATCTGTGTCCAACATCCATATCCTATGGTTAAATCGCCAATTAATCAAGCTCAAGATTAATTTTGTTTTTGAAACCAAAATAATCTGGTTGTGTGTACCATCTGTAGTACATGGAGAAGCTGCCTGATGGGGGATCAGTTTTCAGAACAGCTCAGGCCGAGGAGAAGTTCAGCCAACTCCAC
This sequence comes from Magallana angulata, assembly GCF_025612915.1. Classification (NCBI taxonomy): domain Eukaryota; kingdom Metazoa; phylum Mollusca; class Bivalvia; order Ostreida; family Ostreidae; genus Magallana; species Magallana angulata. The sequence continues at coordinate 32,878,669 of NC_069113.1, read as the reverse complement.
CAAAAACAGCAACAAGACGCCATGGAGTCACTGTACAGAAAGCTGGAGAAAGATTTCGACAAGGAGGACTATGAAGGTAAAATATATTTGAAGATTGTTTATATGCAGCGTGGATAAAGGGAAAACGGATAAGTTGGACATGATTTTTGTGCAATCTTTTTTGCAGAGAGCCGTGCAGTGAAGAGACAGTGGAAGGAGTCTGAGATTGAGGAATTACAAAGTGGACAGGAGGTGTGGGAGGCTCTTAGAACAGCCAAAAGACCTGACATTGTTGAGGTGGGTGTGAAAGTACTTGTTAGAATAGCGACAATATGATTTACCAAATAACAACTAATCATAATTCTTCCATATATGTTTCAAAATCATTAAATAGAGATACGTTCATTGTGAATATCATGAAAAAATCCATTATAACAATGATACTATTGATGCAATAGTGATTTTGTGATTTGTTATGTATGTAGTGTATATGAAGGTTTCTGTTTTCAGGGTTATTTGAGCGACTCTCAGATGAGACTGCTAATGGACTACAAACAACAACTTCATCAAGAAAAGCTCCAGAGGTTACAGAATGAGTTCCAGAAATCCTGGAGTGATGAACAAGGGGTATAAATGGTTCTACGTAGATATCTTCCAATATTCAATGTATTTTTTTGATATTAAGATTTTATGTGAATATTTTCAGATTGAAGAGATTTATAGCAAACAATATCATTTACATAACATAAACTGAAGTTTTTATAAATCCTTATTTCTCAAGAATTCAAAGGCCAGAAATGTGGTGCCATTGTTGAAATTAAGAGTTATGGGACTGTCAAAGAAAGATGTGGACTCCAGAAGATGTAAGTGAATTCTCTGCTATGAATATGTGCATTGATAGAGTTGATATTCAAACATCTGTTCTCCATAGGCGTCACTTGATCTAAATATGAGTTACGATACGTTGCAGCCACAGTGATATCTGTGTGGAGACCAGGCCAGGAAGTGTTGGATCTGAAAGAGGGACAGAGATACAGGGTCTTCTCATTGTCTGCCTCTCACTCAAGGTGAGGAATAGGGTCAATCCAAACCTCAGTCTGGGAGTCCACATAGCTCTCTCCTGTCTGTGGCTGCTTAAGCACAAATTATTGTAAAATATATTATCATACATTTGTTAAAATGTTTCCTTGATGAAGTTTAGGAGGTAAAATAGCTATTTTTCTTAGGCAAGGATTGTTCATATATAGCTAATCTATACAGTGGGGTATAAAATGCGCTGTCCACCCCTCTGAATGCTGTCACAAAAATTTTGACACCAATTTTGATATCCTATGATTTTATTTGACTTTCTCTAACACTAAAAAGTTCCACAACCATGAATAAAAGACTACAAAAGCTCTTTCATCAAACCAACAACACCTTGAAATAGTTTCTCAATTAAGCAGAAAATAACATAATGAAAGCATGATGAATTAGAATAATATAAGACAAATAATTGAAAAAATATGCAATTTTAGATAAAAAATTATGGTTTTTCAAAAAATGATTCAGAAAATATAAACAAAAGCTTCTGGAGGATGCGAACTTGTGATCTGCGATTTCACAAGCCTACCAGTAATACTTTAACCACTGAGCTATGGTGATATGCAACCAAATCCATTGTTAAAAACAATTTAAGAAAACATTTGAATTGTCATCTTGTGACATAGTTTCATAGAAAGTAGAAGCCTTGGTGTAGTGAGGTACCTGAAAGCATGGTTTGAATTTAAGAGGTCAATGTTCAGTCTGCACTCTGCAAAAGTTTTGTAAATGAATCATTTCACTTGTTATAATAAATAAATGTTGAGCCTTTAAATGATTTTCAATATAAATGATATTATAGAGCCAGATACAGTCCTAACAGTGTACAGCTGACAGCAAACAGACAGACCAAGTTCCTGCCGGTCAGGGTGGACGAGAATCTGCTGGACCTGGTGTATGAACCCAGAGAGGTATGTACATTATTTATACAGGTAAAAGTCATTATGTAATTCACAATAGTTATGTCAAAGATAATGTCGCATGAATTTCATATGAAACTATTTATATACGTGAAATCGATGTTATGTTGAATTTGCACATGCATTTATTGTATGCTCTTTTCATATGAAATTTACACATTTGTAAATGTGTAGCTGCTGAGGAATAAAAATAATAAAAATAAAATAAAAGTAAAATAAAAATAATAAATTGTCTTTCAATGGTCTACAACAATTTTGTTGTGCTATTGTGTATATTTCAAGGAAAGATGTTATTAAACTGTGCATATGTATGTTTCCCGATTACAGGTGCTTTGTGCTTGTGACTTAAAGAGACGGCAACCGATGTTTGGAGAAGTAGATATTGTGTGTCTAATTGTTAACATTGAAGTCACAGAAGCTGGTGAAAGGTGACAATTTTTCCTCAACATTTGGAATGATATATTGAAAAAAAAAAACCTATCCTTGAAATTTGAATGTTAAATTTTCATTTATTTTCAGCTCAAGAAACCAGGAAATTGTGTATGGAATGGACAAAAATGGAGATATTATAGGGATCAAATTTTGGGGAGGGCTTAAGGTATGTGTTTGTGCAGATATTTCTCAGACAAAGTAATATTTCATATTACATTTTCTCTTTAAGGACTTAAGATCTAGTAAATTTAAACCTGACGCCTGTACAGCACAACTCATCAAAATTCCTTAACCTTTTAACAGTAATTTTAGTGAGTGCTTGCAAGATCCCGCTCTGCTAAACAGGCCTTTGTTCATGTCTAAATTGCTAGGGAATATATAAAATCACTAAAGACTACTGCAGTCAAAAATACTCATGAACATTTTTTCCAAAAAAAATGTGATTAGAAGTCTTCCTTGGAAAATGGAACATCCAAGTTATATAAGGGTTGTAAATGTTTTGTTATTGCATGTGATGTATATTTCAGGCCTTTGGACTGAATGCCACTCTGACTGTGGGTACTGTGGTCTGTGGGAGTAACCTACAGGACAAGTTCCCCCACCGCTCCACCATCCTACCCCTGGTGGAGGCCAACATGGAGTTCTCTGTGTTCACCAAGTCCCCTCAGGGGGCCCCGCAGAAGAAGGCTCACCAGGTCCTGACCGAGAGAATCAAATCAGCAGGGGAGAAAACTCTTGTGGAAAGGGGCCAGCAGCTGGTGGCTGAACTGCTAGAAAAGAAGCAGAAGATGACACTGGGACATACTCCAACAGTAAGAGTTCAATATACTGTGAACTATTTATAGAGAGGAATTTTAACTAAATAGAAAGGGAGCCTAGAATAATTACATGGAAAATAGAATCCTGACATTGCTACATTAAATATATTCAAAATAATTGCATCATGATGGTAGAAAAAAATGTGAACTTGTTTTTTATGCAGTGCTAAATTCTCAAAAAGGGGGACATCTTCTCTTTATTACTTGAAAAGTTTAATACGACTTGTGACTGTACAAATTTACCCTAAGCAAAGCAAAATGCAACTTAATGGGTAATAATAATTTGATTTAAATATGTATATTTCAGAAGACTGTTTGCAGTGAGCAGGGAGAGGAGAATGCTAGTCCAGTGCCTCCTAGTTCTGCACAGAAAGCAAAGATAGCACAGTTGATGTCATACGGGTCACCCTCCCCCCTCTCCCCCATCCCCACCAAAGTGACCCCCGCCGCCAAGAAAACCTTTAAAGTACCAAAACCAGCTCATGTGTAGGAGCTATTCCATTGATGTGTTCAAAGTTTAAAATTTGTTGAAACTATATTTATATAGTTGTTAAATTGTGAATGGTGCTAGCATGTTGATTTTTAGTCCTTGTTCAAACAGAACAGAGAATTTTATGAAGTGATTGTTATAACCTTATACAAATATGGATTTACTTTAAAAACTGAGTAAAGTATGTGCCAAACGTTGGAAAATTTAGAGAAATTAAAAATATCTGAGTTTATATGGCTCTTTTGTTTGCTTCCTTTTATTTTCTAAACAGTTTCTCTGTTATGTAGATGAATTGAATTGCTCACACTGGATTACTCATTTTGACTTTCTGGGACCAGTCTTTGTTCATTGTTGGAAATCCTCTATGACACACACTGAGCCAACTCATTGACCTTCTTAATCTGAAGAATCTGTTAATGGGCTGAAAATGCCTTCTTAATTTGTCTGGTTGAATGAAACCTATTAGATTCATATCCATTCAACTCTGTTTATATAGACTAAAGAGTTAATAAAAATTAAACTAGCTGTCCAAATTGCACAATCTACTAACTTAGTCCAGGTGAGATAGAAATGCTGGTCATAGATTAGTCTCTGTTATTCAAAAATTGCACCGTTTTCCACGTCTCTTAATTATTTATTTTTATTATTCCAGTGAAAAAGATATTTCTTTACATATTTATTACAGCACAATTATTATGCATTTGGGTCAAGAGTAATGAAAGCCTTCAGTTACATTAATTGCACATTACAACTCATTTTTTCAATGTAATAACAATACCAATTACAACGCATTACAATTACAGATCACTAGTTTGCTGTGTAATGCTCCAAACTCGCTCACATTGAACTTGGCATCCTCCTTCCGTAATTGATTGATGAGCTACCAAAGAGAATGATTTGCATGTGCTTTTAAACAATATTTCCTTGGCAATACGGCAGTCGTTATTCAATGTGTGATTGCAGCCAAATTTTGACTTGTAATTCCAATTCCATGAACCATAAATCCCACCATTCTCTATGCTACAAATCTCTGAGCTCACTTTTGCACTTTTATAGTTCAATACACCGAGCCTATGCATCTTTTTAGAAATATTCTTGAGCAGTTTTTGACAAGCGTTTTTTTCCCTCTTATTTCGTATGCAGCCAAAACCTCAAAACAGCGCTGATTCATAACTAATGGAATTAATTTTTCACAATTACGAAGCTGCCCCGGTAGTGTGTTGTGAGTGATAGGCCAGATCGCTTCTAAAGATGAGATCTCTCCGATACAAGACGAAGTGTGGGTTCCCCCTATTGTTGCAACCCTGTCTCAGGAAATGGCACGGGTCCCTTAAATTATTCATCTTGTGATTCCCGTCTGTCAAAACAGACGCAGCTGATGAATGCAGTAGTGTATTTTTTCATTCAGTGACACTACAAGCATCGACATCGCTTTCCAGAAAAGTCATATTTCTTGGTACCAATTTGCCTAATGCTTTGTATCGGGGGATATCTCCTACGTTCTAGCTTGTACCAAGTTGTATAAATCTTCTGCTCCAAGGATCCTATCCAATTGCGATGATTCAAACAGCACGCATATATTTTCATTTCAGAATATTAGCATGTTCTTGTATCAAAAATATAGAAAGAAATCGGAAACTTGGAGCTAGCCTCATGATCGAGCTCGTGATCTGCGATATAACCTATAGCCATTGGCGAATGTAACTGATTGCTCCTTTTGGATACCTAGGGAAAAGGGAAAAACGGATTTTACAGCAAATACAGGGATTAAATGAGAATGTCAGACATTATTGGACATCAGCCTATCAGCAGTACCACCATCGATGCCAAAAAGTCTCTAAAAGCCTCGTCATACAAAACGGCAGACGGCAAAACGAGACCCCTTGTGTTTTTTCTAAATGGTGGTTTATCTCCCCATATCTTTATTTGTTAAGGTATCAGGACTTCATCTGCGTATAATGACACGTCCCTATACTAATTCCTGACCGGGGGATGGAGTTGTTTCAATATACTTCCACTTAAATAACTTACAATATCTTATCCCCATTAATCATTATTCAACAGTGTATTGTTTATGAATATTCATTGGGGGCTTTCTGTTAGAAGATTAATTCGGAAATGCTCCCTTATCACGAATAAACAATATATCATACTTAAATACCGAATATTCCATATTTATACGTCTTTAATACGTCTCCCCCGGGTCTGGCGGCGCGGAATGCATGAGGGAATCCGTAATTGATTTGTATACCCTAATGGCTACGGCATCGGGCCGACCCGGCCGCAGAATTCACAAATCCTCTGTGAAGTATTTCAAATGCTTGGACCAATTACAGGGAATTTAAAAAGCTGCTTATTTTCACGAAGAGCTGTTCATTGTTTATCGCTTGGCTTGGCTTCAGAGGTAATTGGAACATTTTCCATCGGATAGCTTTTTACAGATATTTTCCAGTCACATGGAGATTCGGATATTTTTTTTTTTGGTATCTCTACGTGTTCAGTAGGGAAGATAAAGGAATTAAGGGAGACCGGAATCAAAAGTTTATCAGGGCCATTCAGCGTAATAGAGAATAAAAGAGTGAAGATAACAACATACCAGAGAAATAGAAAAAGGGGGAATGAGATATATAGCAAAGAGGGGGAGCCGATTTCTCTGGCCGCTGACAGATAATTCTTGTCATAATTGCGGTTTTATCTGAAGCCTTTTTGTCTTAATAAGTAGCGAATTTGCAACATAATAGTACTTTTATGTTTTCGCCGATTCTACAAAGGTCAGTTGCAAATTTGAGCAATTTACACACGACGTCCAATAATTGCAACAACAACGAAAATCTTGAAATATTCCTTTGATTTTCGGGAAAAGGTTCCAAGTCGGTTATTTTTCATTCTCGGAGTATTTCTCAACAGCTATTAGAAAGATGATTATTTCTAAAGGCAAATAATTGAGATAAAACGATTGTAAAATGTGAACCAGAAAAAGTTATGTTTCCTGATGAACTTTGTAAGCTGTGATATCTGGAGCATAACTCTAGGTCTCAGCTGTTTCATCACCTTCCCTTAGTCTCGGTAGCGCCATTAAATCTTCCCACTCCATACAACAGTGTGTGCTGACTGTATCAGTGATAATTGTTCGGTTCGTGTGTTATAGTCCTTATACACAACGCAACATTTCAAGAATGAATCGCTCTCACACTCTCCCAACCCTTAATCCCCGAGCATAAATAAATAATTAACACAGTTTGTAATCAATCTTACATAAATAAATAATTAAAACAGTTGTCAATCAAAATTACAGTAGTTTATTTTCTGTGTAAAGATATAACTCTTCTGACAAAATATATGATTATATTGGTTGAAAGAAAATGCATTGATTTAAAATGTTTATATGGAAGTCTTCACCGATGGTGTGTTGCGTCATGTAATTGCATCATTTATACGTCGTCATTGATGGCACCATGTAACCATCGCTGTCCAGCTCTTCGATTTGGCGATGGGGGGTCTGCTCTTTTAGGTCTTCTGAAAAAAAAAGAAATACCAAATGATTAGCGGAGAACGTCTTCTTAAATATTTTCACACACAGTGGTTCAATTTATATTGGTGGGTCTGAATTTTTGTTGTATGAGTTTTATTCACGGTTTCGAGGATATGAGAACACATTGAAAATAATCGTAAGCTTTCCTATCGAGTTTCTAACTTCGATGATCGAACATCAATTTGATTGATTATACAATATTTCTACAATTTCCATAAAAAAAAAAATTCCGATAACTTCCTTGTTAAATCGAACACAAATTTGTATTTCTAACAAATGGCATTTTCCATCGGCATTTTAGTATTGGAAATAGGAAATGTGCGTAAATGACTAGTCAAAATCAGTACCAAGTACCTACCCAGAGAGGAATAATTAGGGCCCGGGCCCGCATTGAAGTGCACGGAATCGTAGGTGGACCTAGAGTGAAAAAAAATTGTCATCAATTCAACCAACTCATATCTCATGATATCTATTTGACAAAATTGTTATGCAACCAATTACTGAATGCCAAAAAGTCCTGGAGTTTCGGCCTACCTTATCATAGACATTTCTGCCTCTGAAAAGGAAATGATAAAAAAATATGAATAATACATGTCAAAACAATTTCTGTATACATATAATGCTGGGATTTTGTCCGTTTCTTAAAGTTAAACTATTTTTTTTTTAAATCGAATTTTTTTTTTTTTTATATTTGAGTTCTATTTTGCAATTCTTAGAAATTTGGCTCATAGTATTGCCAGAGCTTTGCAACTTCTGACCTTTTCTGAGTTTCTTTGCCTTAATATACAGAATGGCACTGACGGCAACCATGATTCCGGATAGGAAGATCAATGCACACCCAAGGAGAAGTAGAGAGAGGCCTGGCGAAAAAAAAATACGAGAAATAGAGGAAGTACAGTACTATCTGGAGGAAACAGCCATATTATTGCCGCATATAACATAAACTCAAAAATAAAAATACCCGCTATATTATTAAAAAACAAAAACTAATAAAAACACGAATAAAAAAACCAAAAACTAAACCGATAATCGATTGAAACAACTATGTGCATAGATTATTTAGATTACCAATGGGCAATGGATAATAACGACGACCAACTTGTATGCAAAACAAACGTTTAAAAGAACCAGTTCTGATATATTAGTGTTGATCACTTTAATTTGAATAAAATGCAATGTACTGTCAATGTAGTACGGTATCAATTATAATTTGCCTGTACCCCCAGTGTACGAGACGCCGCTTGAATTCTCGGCAATGAAAGTTTCATCTATAGATAGAGAGTTGGTTGTTGTTGGCGATGCTGTTGTTGTTGTTGTTGTCGATGTTGTCGTTGTAGTACTGTCTGCATTGCTCGCGTTACAATCTACAATGATAGAAAATACAATAGCAATCAATGTGATTGCTAGTCATTGGTGTTTGTATGTGTTTTAACCCCTCTCCACCCTTTTCATCAATAATAGTTAATACCGGTATTTTTTGTTTGTTATTTCCATGATAATTGAACTGATTAAACTGAGTAATGGAAAGGATATCACATACAACTAAACTACATAACATGCGCGGATCCAAAAAAACCCGAAAGGGGGGGGGGGGGGTGTGTAGAGGACTATCTTTGTTTGCCGGTTGGGGGTCCAATGCCTATTTTTGCTATTGTTACTATGCAAATTTAAGAAATTTGAATTTTTAAAGGCAGGCCCGGAACCCATGCAATCCCAACCTACTCTAGATTCGCGCAGGTAGGTATCGCATACATGTCTTCCTTTTCGCACACGAGTCCTTACAAAATAATTCGCGAAAATAAATTTCCGCCAAAATTTTTGGCTTGACTTTTTGGATGTCATTACCAGAAAAAAAAAATGAAACATGGTTCGTTATGATATCAATTCGATGACAAAAGGTAATCAACCATTTATTGGATATTTTTCGAACGCGTATACTCTTTGTTTTACAGATGTTCAACACATTTGCTTACACTTGAATCATTACAACTTTTTTTGGAAGTTTTGAAATCCAATTGAATAAAAATCCAACAACCACCCACAATAACTATCCACCCGAACATTATTACCTGACAAAATAGATACTGTGTACTTACATGGATATTCTTGGCCACTATATGACCTTACGCTGGTTTTTAGATATGTACCACACGATGCATTTCTCGTAGCGTTGTACACATCACAGGAAAATTCCCCAGCATTGTCAGCGATCGCAAAGGTAGCCACGATGGTTCTGGAAAGTATACAGATTTTCCCGGGCTCAGTAGACGCTGGGGTGACCACGTCCGATTGTGTGGAGGAAACGGGGAGGAAGTTGGGCATGCCAGCGGGACGATGACAGAATCTCATTGGACGGGCTGGACTACCTGCATATGACCAAGTTAAATAAGAAGGTCGAAGTGAAGAGAAAGCTTGGAAAGTTCAAAATTAATTTATTTAATCAGGTTTTAATAATGACGACATCGTAGGAAAAACTACGCGAATAGTTGCGTCCACCAATCGCAACCTCTCGGGCCTTTCCGACAAAGCTCGGAATTGTGGAAAAGGCGCGAAAAGCTGATGCAAATTTTAGCTGATGGCCTGTATATCAATATAACGACGACACTTACCCACTTCCGACTGACAGATCAATACTATGGTGGTTCCTTTAAGGTAAACATTGTCGGTTGATCCAGGTACGTTGGAGGGACTGAGGTCGAAGACAGGTAGACCGCTGGAGGGGTTTGCTATAATATAACAGGTTTTTTTTATGATTTGACAATATAATTGTCAAAGAGATATTTGAGTTACAAATAATCCGCAGCGAATGGAATTAAAAAAGAAAGTTTTCGTATAATGAAGAAGAGTTAGATTGCAGGCTTCCAAAATTTGGATTTTCCTCCGGTTAGAAGTTTCATGAAAACTGTATATATACAAAGAAACACGTACATTTAAGTGATAGGTTATTAAACAAATCTTATAAATTTTTGTTAAATTTTGCACAAAAGGGTATACTCAAACGCATTCCTATTTACACATAACAATTTCGATGTTGCGCCAATAAAAAAACAAAATGTTTGTGCCTTACCCACAACGGCGACATTTACAGAAGCAGACGTGACTGTCAGTGATTCGTTGTTAGCGCCCGTGTGGGTGATTTTGCACTGGTAGGAGCCGCCATCTTCACACGTGACCCGTCCCGCTGAGACACTGAAGTTAAGAATTGCCCCGGAAACTCTTCCTGCACGCCCTTCTGTTGTGGCCTTTAGAGCTAAATTATCTGATGGAATATATTTTAATTCGATTATATATATATATATATATATATATATATATATATATATATATATATATATATATATATATATATATATATATATATATATATATATTATAAATAATCGTGTTATTACACTTTTATATGCTTTGAAATCATTCATATTCGTGGTTGCACGTGCTTTGTTTGTTGTTGTTGTTTTGTTTGTTTGGGTTTGCTTTGTTTTGTTTGTCTTTTTTTTTTTATTATCGTTGGAACTATTCACCGACAGTTGTATATTCCCAACTAATTATGAAATATTCTGTATGAAAATAAAATCATGTACATGTAACTATGCTCCCATGTTTCTGATATTGTAAAAAAAAAAAATAACTTACAAAGTACGGAAATTTATCTCCGCAAAATTAAACGATTCTACAGTTGCAGTAAATAATGAAATGTTTTAATTTAAACTAAGTGTTGGTTTAATGTAACTTTTGCCAATGGTGAACACTTGGTTACAGTTTAATTAAACCAATTTTGACTCTAAGCAAAATAAGTGAACGTTTAAAATTAAAGTAATTCATATGCAAATTGAGGGGAAAGTTGTTACTTCAATACGGATTTACATAAATTTTTGCAAAATGATATGTTTCCTTTATCTTAGCGCTGTGAATTTATATTACATTTTCGATTTAGATATTTACATACATGTACATCCCGAAAATATTTCATCAAAGTTTCAACCTAATAATAGGTGTTCGGATAGAATACTGGTAAATGCAGATGGTCGTATTTTTTAGTTGGTTATAAAGTTTTTAATGATACCCTCTCTAAATTACCAATTTCTGTGTATTTCAGTTAACCTTATTTTGGCGGGAAACATGTTCCGCTAATTTGAGTACATCGTTTACTTGCATACATTGTATACAGGCACGTAGCATAAGGGGGCAGGGGGGGGGGCTGCCCCCCCCCCCCCCAACTTTTTCTCGCAGCAACAAATTTTTTAAAATTTACATATAAAAAATTAAATTATGATGGAGTTGGCCCCCCACTTTTTTGGGAGTATGTAAAAAATTGATATGAAATGGGGAGTGAAATTGAAGTTATACTACCCCCCCCCCCCCCCCCCCCCCGATTAGGATTTTGAAGATTTTGGGAAACTTTAAGTTTTTTGGGTTTTTTTTGCTTATCTAGTTTTTTTAGATGAGTCTGGCCACCCACTTTCAAAAACGATGCTACGTGCCTGGTATATACATATAAGTACAGACATTCAGAAAGACGCTAGCTTTTTGAACAACGAATTTCCGCCAATGTTACCACCAAAATATCGTACACGCTAAATTTACGACCTTTAAAGTAGTTCCCCTTAGTAATCAAACCACTTACTATCCCGAAACACCGGGTCACTTCCCTTGGCCGGGTCTTCCACGTAGAGGATTGTAATGTATGAGGACTCGCTGACCAGTTTACGCTTGATTTCCAGTCGGCTGATGAAGTTAAATCCATTTCCCGAAGGTGCACACTTCACTACAAGTTCTCCATTGACCACGTCTACCTGTGCTGGAGCTTCGAGGTTTGCAACCTGTGCTTTACCTGTTTTGCAAGCCCCACAATATATCAATCAAGTTACTCAATTTCTAGGCCTGTATTTTAAAAAATATCTTAAAGGAAATCCGTTGCGTGAAAACCTTTGAATAGTTTATCTATACAAAAAAACCTACAGTTTAATGAAGTGTTTGTTACATCAAGATATCATTTAAATAAATGCATACTTGAACCCCCCCCCCCCCCCCCTTCAAAAAAATCACTTCGATTCACTGTCCGAGAAAAAAGCACCCTTAGAAAAATTACCTTTATCGATCATATAATTCAATCAAGTGTGTAAAATTATCACAACTAAAGAAGTAGGTTTTACCTTGTGCAATGAAAAGAATAAATAACACAAACGCTTCCCTCATTGTAACACAGAATGGATACGTAAAGAAATAAATTATTCCCTCTCATATTCAGGATGTGAGGGTTAAGCTATTGGTCATTTCTGACCTACATCCGCCATGATCAGCTTTTGTCACGTAATATTGCATTAAAGTACAACTACTTTATGCTACATGTATTGTAACATAGGTCCATGTCTATCGGTGAAACATTTGCATGATATCTTGTTTCATAAAACTCGGTTCAAACCAACGATAGAAGTGAAAAATGTAGGTGCAGCCATACCATCGTGTCTTATATCACAAGTGGTCAGGTGTGACGTCATGCTGTTGTTTACCGCATTTATTCGATGATAATAATTCGTCTAGTATTTTAAAAGTACTTTACACTATATGAGCTGAATGAACTACTTCCTGAACAAGCATAATGACCCGACCGACATCTAACATCCCATGTTGGAAACTCTTTGTATACCTGTCTGTCGATTCCCTGTGGCGCGCCATCCCTACCTAAGTACCCTGTCTTCGATTATAGATACACTGGAATTGTGCCTTTTCCGTTGTTTCGAAGTCTTCATTATTCGTATGACTCTTTTAACTATTTTCATCCTCTTTCGGCTAACTCATTAATGAATTCGAAATGTTGCTTCCTTCAGAAGTCTATAGTATTTATATAGGTTACCACTTTCAGGGAACTGAATAAATGATAGCTCTGCATAAAGTAACAGGAAATATTCAAACATAAAACCTAGTTGTTAATTTAATTATATATATTTCAATTGAGAAAATCAAATGCTTATTTTTCTTTGCTACATTAGAGTTTATAGCTAAACAATTTTTTTAATTAAGGTAGAAAGATTAATTTGATCAACCAGCTTCCTTAGTTCTTTTCTAATTCTATGCTCGTAAACATTTCTAGGATGTATATAAAAAATTTTCGATTAAAATTCGTTTTCATTAATAAACAAATCTTTAAATTTTTAAAGTAATGATGCAGAAAAAACATCCAAATAACTGAATTCACCAAAGTTGAAATATTCTTTCTTAATATAAAATTTCAACAAATTTTCCAATTTTCCTTGTGTTTTTTTTTCTCACTAAATCTTTGAGTTTGAGTTATTTTAAAGACTTCTTAAAGTTCAACCTATATCACTATTATTACAAATGTTCACAAATCAATCACTTTCCCTTAAAGGAACTGGTAGGCATTACATATCCATCACTGTCTTGTTTCTCCAAAGGACGATGGTAAATGTTTTCCGCCAAATTATCTAAAAACAAAATTAAGAAGAATCAATATGCGTAGGTATAAGAAGACATTTTTCATTGTTAGATATTAAAATCAAAGGAACAGCTCATTACTGTAAGCAATTGACATCTCTCTCTCTCTCTTTGTCTCCCTCTGTCTGTCTGTCTGTCTGTCTCCCTCTGTCTGTCTCTCATTCTCATTCTCTCTCTCTCATTCTCTCTCTCTCTCTCTCTCTCTCTCTCTCTCTCTCTCTCTCTCTCTCTCTCTCTCTCTCTCTCTCTCTCTCTCTCTCTCCACTCAGTTTCATACTACAGGTAGCTTACCCAGCGATGAGTATTCAGACGCCGATTTAGAATTGTATTGAACTGAATCATATGTGGTTCTAAATCAAAACAAAATAAAAAATATAGATTTCATAGTATCTAGAATTTTATGTTTAATTGATGAAAACCGCATTTACTTTAACTACAAAGATGTAAAAGAAGAATATCATAAGTCAATTAAAAGTTTATTACCTAATCATCACCGCCTCTGCTTCTGTAATTAAAAAAATTGATCGTTATTTTAGTTAATATCTTATTGTTTAATTTTGCATTGACCAAATGGATATACATGAAATATATATATCAGCAATAAAGCATTGTCGGATAAGCATCGAACATGTAAGAAGACCTTTTCTGAGTTTCCTGGCCTTCAGATAGATGATGACACTGGCGATGAATAGAGCTCCAGCAACAACCAAAAACACACAGCCCAGAACCAGGACCGTGTAATCTACACACAAAAGGAGTTCAATATCAATTCAATAGATGTCAATCAATTAAAGTAAATAAAAAGCGTGCGTTTATTCAGAAAATAATTGACGATATAAACAATCAAGAAGTCAAATACAGGAATAACAAAACATACAACAGAAATACTTTGAATGTACTTTAAATAAGGTGTAATTCGCAAGGACTAAATACATTTTGCGATTGACGATAAATAAACCGGTTATCGCTGCGACTAATGCTACGACTGTTCATATGTTTAAAAAAAAAGGTGCAGTTAAGGTTTATAATTCATTTTGTAGTAAGGTATACAAACCCTTTGTTTCAGGAGTTGTAAATTCTCCAGTATTGATTTTTTTTGGAATATTTGGCGATGACGTCACATTCGATGTAGGTGTTATAAATGACGCATTCGTCGAACCAATACTCACATTGCAGACTGCAATTATACAGATCATGTCTTTAAAAAATACAAACAAAAATAGTATTGAAGAAATTTAAACAGAATCCAATTTCAATTTCATAAAAATATCCTTCACAAATTCCTAAAAATATAAGTTTAATATACTACATAATATCGTTCTAACTTGATTTTCAACATCAATACCCGGGAAATCCTGAACAGTGAACGAAGCAGATGTAGAGGTCATGTGAGTAGAACACCCCCTGTTGGCTGTTGCGTTGTACACGTCACAGTATACAAGTCCATCAGAGGTTACCGGAACTGACGCCAGAATGGTTCTAGTTTTAACACAAGACTTTGCGGAATCCGTAGAAGCAGGAGCTACGTAATTGGCTTGAAGCTCAGTTATGAGTTCATAACCAAAGACTTTCTTTAAACAAAAGCGCATCGGGTAAGCAACAGGAAAACCTGGGCAAAAATACATGTATAACTTTGGACAATCACCATTCCTTTATTATAATCGACATCAACTTTAATTTCTACATGATAAAAATCTTATTATATCTTATCACATTACATGTATTATTATGATACTTCATTTGAAAGAACACATTACACATTTGCAGTTCTTAACATGCAACAACGCTTACCAACTTCCGCCCTGCAGCCTATGATAATGGTGGTGCCTTTGAGATACCTATAACTGGAGGAGTCTTCATTCGGAATGTTAGAGGGACTGAGTAACAGAATAGGATCCGCAGACGATGGTGGAACTGAATGGAATATGGTAAAGTTGGGAAGATTGATTCCAAATCATAAAGCTACCGTAAACGGATTACGTTTGGATGTGTATTTTCTTTAGCGTTTAGTCATCAAATGCCATGTCAATAAGTTTAAGAATACACATACGTACTTTTTATTTAAAAAACCTGCTTATTCAGATCTACGCAAACGTGTTAACAACGATATCCGCCAAATATCATACCCGCCAAATATAATACGTTTAAAGTAATATTTCAACAGGCGTCAATAATATATATATTTTCAGGTAATTCATAATATTACGATATTATTGTTTCAATATGGAACGTAACAAAAACGTTACCAGTGATGTTCATGTACCTACCGACCAAGTTCATAAGTACAGAAGCCGATGTCGCTGTTGAGGATAGGTTGCCCACAGTGTAGGTAATCTTACACTTATAGTAGCCCCAGTCATTGCAATTCACACGGTCCTTGGATAAGTTTATTTCCAGAGAAGCCTCTTTAGAAGCCCCTACCCTCCCAGTTGCAACTGTTCGTGGTCTCAACTCATCTTAGATTTTAAAAAAAAAAGATGAGAATTAAACAGAAACTGAAAACAAATGAAAAATCAAATGCATATACATCAATGGAGCTGACCTTTGAAGATAGTTTGTCTTTTTTTTTTCAATAAATATATTAAAAAATAATTTTTGTTTGTTTTCAACAGATCGGTTAAGTTTTAAAGTTGCTGTTGCAACAAGAACTGTTTGCAAATACTGTTAAAGAGGAAAACCAGAGCGTCTCGTCTACATATTCTTGCAATAAAAAAAAACGTATAATTTTTTCCCTTTAGAATAGTGATATTCACATTATATGAATTGATTCGGCCGAGTACCATTTGCTCCATAAGCAAGCTGTCACCATTCTCCTTACCATCCCTAACTATTGGAGTGAATCCCTCGCCCACGTACACAAGAGTACTGTACACTGATCCTGTTGCGGGCTTCCTCTCGATCTGGATTCGGTTGATGGCACCAGTTTTTAAGGACCGACAACTGATGGTTAACGGGGCCTTCCCAAGACTTAGTGAGGACGGGACGCTCAGCTCTACTTGTGTTTGTGCATTTCCTGTATTCAATATAAGAAAAATCAATGAGATGATTGATCTTGGGAAAAGTACATACTAGTATTCGTTAGTCTTGTGTCTGGTTTTAAATATATGTATCATCTGTGGATGAAAATATTTTTTAATTTTTAAACTTCTACAACGCATGGTAAACTTTTAACTTAAGGTTAACTTCGCTTATATGGATTAGAACAAGTTCCTTTAGTTTAGTGATTATTTCATTTTCAACATTGTAAGATTAAACAGGAAACACTAGGCGTACATGTTCTAACGTTGATGAAAGTTTCAATCATGATACATCGCATGTAAACTTCTGCATCTAAAATTTCCAATTCTTCATATATAATTAATAACCTCTTTAGGAAGAAAGATATCACATGGTTTTTTTTAACCATATAAGTTTTTAATTTACCTGGCGTAATAGCGAATGGTAGAAAAACGAGTAACTCCCACATAATTATAACACAATCATGTACATATATGATGACAATTAGATGTATAAACAATGAGAGGTCTATCAGGATATGTTATTATGTTCAGTGCATACCAAGTTCGGTAGTGTGTATATACTATGACGTGTCCGGTCTCTGACGATACATATATAGATAGAGTATTGCCCAAAATAATCTTCATTTTGAGATGTGACTTTACGAATTAAAAAGATTAGTCTATAATGTAAAAATGAAAACTTCACAAGTATTTGAAAGATAAACTAGTAAAGAATGCGTGTAATAAAACAAATACACGGCCATACACTATTTTGTCTACACATATTAATGTTTGTTATCATACGTTTTGTTTTTGTTTTTGTTTTGTGGGGGGTTTTGGGTTGTTTTTTTCAAAACTCCATTCATCCAATACATTTATCTTCCTTGAAACTATTGCACAAATTCAGATTGACTCATCACACTATAAGCAGCTTTAGACTAAAGGTCATCGTCAGCAATGAATAACGTTCAGGGGCATTATTCAAGCTCAGGGTCAACACGAATTAACCCTTCCTTTTTTCTAAAGACAAAATAATATAATTTTAAAATTACACAACAACTATCAATTGTATATTTTTTAAACAAATACTTAATTTGGTGTAATTTTGCATAGAAATGTAAAATGTGAATATCTTACTGCAAATCCTGCTTTCAAAGTCAAAGAATAAAAATTATTTTTAAAAAAAAGAAGAGGATTTACTTAATAGATTGAAAGGCAAAAAAACTTTTTGGTGCGAGTCGACTATGGAGGGGTAGTCTGTGCCTAAAGAATGAGATGGTAAATCCCAAGGTAATTAAAGGGTTGTCTGTTAGAACACCTCGAACACCAGAATTCCACAATAATATACCACGCTCAATGTCCGATTCCTTGAGGGAAGGTGATATCTTCAATGCTGATCAATGACGTTTTATTGAAGGTGAAATGTTTATTGAATGAACAATTGTTGTTGTTCAATATATTTATTGTTACGCCTTGTTTGTAAAAAATCTTACTTTATCAATAGAATGCAGAAGGTCATATAATATTCATTTTGCATTTTGAAGGGAATAATTTCTAAACTAAACAATATCAATAATTCAGCAAACACAACGAAAGCTCGCGTTATTTACAGTATTTGTTCTTTTATCTAGCGAGGTAAACATTGAATCCAAATTTACGGGACCAATATGGATTTCAAATAAAATTGATTTGAATTCTGATGTCTAATAACAAAGAATCCTATAAAATGAGCCTTCTTCATATATATATTCTTTATTGCGTCTAAATATCTCATTGTCTTGAACAGCCTTTATTTTGTTTGCTCAGATAAATGTTTGAACATGGCATAGAAAAAAAGATGAGGAGGAAGAAGAAATATTGATGTTTCCATTACTTGCTTCACCCGGCTAGAGAATACACAAAACACATTTTAAAGGTTTACTGGACTAAAGGATGTAGCAAACAAGTCCTTGCAGTAAAATATTTGATATTGGGGAGATTTTTTTTCTTTTTGGTGTGGGAGAGATTATTTTTTCCTTGAAGAGGAATGCAGTTTGAACATGTCTAGCTGAAGTACGGCGGTCTCATTTCCTTCGAACATTCACATTGATAAATAAGTAATGTCAAAATGAAACGGGTTTATCAAGGATGTCTATGTCGCGAGGTTCAACACTAGTGTCAATTTAAAGAGACTCATAGAGATCTCAAACAGGGACTTCAAATATATTTTTATTTTCTATCCTGCATGTATCTCATTTCTGAGAGAATTGTGAAAAATAAAATAATTTGACTTTGTGTTTGGAAAGCTAAAAAACTAAATAAAATTTATTGACAATATGTGCTTGAGATTCGAATTACTATGAATCCAATGTGACAAATTTCATCTAGAACTCTAATGCCAAATTGAAGTGACCTTGACTTTAGCAAGCGACACATGGACGAATTATCGACTGGACACGGAAGTTTGGACAGAAGGATGGTCAGGCTAAGAGACAAAGGGACAGACAAATAGACATAGGGTGCTTTCCATTTAACCGGCATCGCCGGATTTGCCGGTGTTGCCTTCGTCGCCGATTGCTGGAACGCGCGTCGCCGGCGAGCGATTGCGGCCACGCAATATACCGTTGCCGACTAGGAAACAATATGGCGTCGAGGTTATCATATTCTACAAAACCAGTATTTCTAAAACTACAATTTGTCTTACTACATTGAAATACATTAAAACTGCAAATAACCAAAATATCTGGATCAAATTTTAATATAAGTATCAGTTTTAAGCTGCAATCGTCATCGTTTGATCATTGTGACGTTGCCAACCGTTCCATTAACGTCGCCGTTTCCCGATAACGTCGCCGGCGAGGCAACGTAAATGGAAAGCGCCCATAATGTCCATTTATTCCATATATTCAATCCCATTTTAAGTGACAGAATAACCACAATTTTCGAAAGCAACCTTTAGTGAGCACATTAGTATCAGTCACGTTGTTGTTAGGCTTAGCCATCAGTGCTAACAGTAACACTTCTAATTAATTAAGGTTTGTATTAAACTGTTGCAAAAATTCCAGTTAAAACTATTGTTGTCAAACAGACCAACGAATTTACTGACGAAATTACGTTTGGCTGCCCACGAACATTGACCCCCCCTCCCCCCCCCCCCCCCCCCCCGCGAATGAAAATGATTCCACAGTATACCCTATGTACATGTAATAAAGCAACTGACATTTAAAGAGAACACCTAGGTTTTTACCGATAGTTACTTTTTTGTAATGCATGATTATATTCCCTTTTCCTTAATGAAACACTGTTTTAATTGGATTATGTCGGTTATAAATTTCATACACTGCTAGTGATCTATAATGTATAACCTCCCACCCACACCTCCATAAACTGTGAATGATTAGACAAAAATTCTCATTCTGCATTTTTAAGATATAACAACTAAAGATGAATAATGTACAGTGCGGAGTGTATATGACCTTCAACTTTGGCAAAGAACCCATCTATAGTAATATCAAGATTTGATAACATTAACATTATTGTGTTTATACACTGAATCAAGAATCCATCCGTAAAAGGGACAAAAAGCCAACATATGTTCAAAGATTACTATAATTCTTTAATATGATTATCCTTTTTAAAGGCAAGACCAACCATCAATTAAAGAATAACACTCAGGAATGGTAAAAATTGAAACCTCAGTACGCATGCGTCGGAGCCATGCTAGAAGTACTGAAAGAGGGTCTTACACCAGTCTAACAAAAATTCACTGTTCGTGATCAGCAAAATGGATCAAGAATTTCTCCATGGGTATTTGTTGTAATATGAATAATAAAAGTGATTTGGTTTTTAAATAACTATAATTTTTTGCCGTTTATGTCATGAGAGTCCCAATTACACGTCCATTATAAGCCGTACCGTCATTCTCGTCCATTACCGAGAATACTCATTCCGCATCCCTGCAATAAATTCCGTATTTCCCCTCCAAAGAAGAATAGATCTGCATAGAATTTGCAGAGATTCCAAGAGTAAATCTTTTTAAGTCCAGAAATATTTCTGACACAAATTCTTCCAAATGCGCCATAAACGAATGTTTTTATCCCATAAAATCATTGCATCCAATATGAGATATGGCAAAGTGAGCAATAATTTTTTTTTTATAAAGAAAAATCAAAATATGTATTTTTGACTTCCGATGTTTTCTTCTATAAAAAGGAAAGTAAGGAAATTGCGACACCTATTATACAAATCTTTTGGCAGTCTTCATTACATTTCTTCTATTTTTGATATGTAATTTGCCAGTGATATGTAATTTATTATTCAGATGTTTCTTTATAAAGTAATCATGTTGCTAAAGCCTGGTATGATTTCGATAAGCCATTGACTTAGGAAAACGTTAAAGCTAGGAAAACCCATATGTATTTCGGATGTAAAGTAAAGAACTGGATTTGTTTTGTTTTGCTTTTTTGGGGGGTGGCGGGTTAACATAAGGTAAACTTAGTTTTCAAAAAATAGTTTAGGGACCAGAAACCGGACAGTAATTTAAAGAACTTTTAAGAAAAAATAGACCTTAAGGAGCTTATACATGTATTCGACTTGAACCTGAAATTAAATTGCAAATTTGATTAACGTATATAAAAAGAATAAGGAGGGATTTTTTTTTTTTACATCTCTCGTCACCAACGAAGGGCGTTCTGGTTCTAACAAGCCTGTTAAGTGATTATGTCGTACTAAAGTTCTTCAATACATGAATGTACATCTGATTAATTTAATTTAAAACCGACTGTCAAAAAATTCTTTTTATAAGCAAATTCATGTAGTTTTAACAGAAATTCGAATTAAGGTCAAGCTTTTGGCGGACGTGAAACGGTTCCACCACCAATACATAATCAGACATAGGTCTAATTGTAAGAAAGTTTTCATTAGATTTTTATCAGCAGTATTATTTCTATGTTTACATTTTAAAGTGTCAAGAAGCAACCTAAGTTTTACAAAAAACCCAAGGTTCATGAAATCTAACGAGCTATTCGATGCAAGCCCCAATGTAAGACGAACTCTTCAGATTAATCAAAAAGAAAAACATTCTAAAAAGCTGAAATAGTAAACATTCTTCAAAATTAAATGATCATCATAACACGATGCATATCAATGAAAATAAACTCTTTTCGTAAGATGTTTTGTATGGATCAGAACCAGGAATACAAACCTACAAATCTCATAAGCTGTATTATATTTAATCGATGAATCAATAAATTGGTAAAAAAAAAAAAAGTGAACTGTGAGAAAAATCCGCTCTGTTTTTGATACTTAATATCATCATTTTGAAAAACAGTTATTATTGTGACTTTTTGTTATAGGGATTCTATCGTTGCTTTTCAGTCTTCTGCCTTGATTAATTCTTCCTAAACACAGTATTAATTGTTTTTGGTTTATGGTTTTTTTTCTCTCTCTCGCTCGCTTTCCGCCTCCGAAGTTTGCGAGTGTTGACACACTGATAAGACTTTCTCATCCCACTGTCTCTGGACAAATCTTACGTAGGAACGGTGTGAACCGCGGTCTGCCTGGGAATCGATTATCGGATTAGCTCCCTGGGAGGATTAAAAGTCGGAGTGATTGTAAAATGTTAACTAGATATAAAATGGACAGAGGGAGCCAATTCGATGTATCTTAGCATCGTGAATGCTGAACTCGGTGAAATGTTCTTGCTTTATTTCTCAAACTTTGTTGAATTTTTGTTAATAGTTTTAGTCAAAATCGCTGTTTTCAAATAATTGTATAAGTCATTCCCGATTTTAGTAATTTGACACGTTTATCGTTTTGATTTCTTCCCAAATATCAACAACTTTCTTATAATACACTATTTGCAAGTCTAATAATTCAAACAATCTCTAGAATTGTTGCATGATTATCATTTGTATTTAGACTGAACCGCGCAATTTCGATGCGTTAATTGATGAGTGACAAAACGGTGAAATTCCAGTAATCTTTTGAAACTCATAAAGAAGTAATCTACAGTAACATGATAATTTCTGTAATTTTTGCATACGAAGTGACCAAGACAGAGTATATATAAGAACGCACCTTTTATTTACGTAATATTCTGTTGCGTGTAAATATGCAAACATATGATTCATGTTTAACCGACTTTTTATCAAAAGACTTTTAGGCATGAACTCTTTATTTTATCCATGTGACGGCACAAATTCCATTTACACGGGCAAACAGATCATAATTATCATGAAGCTTTTTGACCAATCAAATTTTCCACACATCTGCATGTACTTTATTCGTCTTTGATGAGATTTTCGCCGAATGACCACTAGATATACTTGCTAGTAACAGGACATGACTTACACCGACCTTCAATACTCACACCCCTTTTGACAAACTTAACGCCATAACAGCAGAAAACTTTGCCGCGTGCATCCTCGTCTTCCGTCGTCTGTGGCGATGATTCTATTTCGCGCGCCATTTTTTATTCCGCGGGAAACATTTCTTGACGTTAACGGTTGGCCTAATTTGATCACAGGAGCCAGAGGTGACTAATTGTTTAGCCCCTTTATTATAAAATAGATGCATTTTTTCGTGATATGCGACTGGGATCAAACCTGGAGTGAAAGTTTCCTCTATTGGTTTTCTTTGGGACCGAACGGGAAAGGCATAAACAAGAGCTTTATAGCGGGAACCAGGGAGGGATCAATAAGCTTATGTCGCTTATGGTTAAGTAAAATATAGACTTTGGTCTTTCAAGGTACAATAAAATTCGAGGCAATTGGGAAAAAGGAAAAATTACAACAGTCTGCAGAGACAATCCATCCTTAGCCTCAGATGTTTCTTGTAAATTTGCTCATCACAAAACGTGATACTCTAAGTAGAATTACGGCCGTATTGGGACATGCTAACGTTTGTCTTCAGATAATGGGTTTTAAATTTGTTATTACAACTTTTAAGCTATCTACAGACATGCGCATTGGGTCAAACGAAAAATTTAACGTGTGGTGAAATTGAGAATGATGAGTTCAGTTTCAGACAAGTTTGTGTGTAAACAAAGCAATAAATCGAATTAGGAACATTTGTGATTTAATATACATGTATTTCTAACAGTTGTTAGAAACGTCATGAAATGATCAGCGTTCTGAATCCAAGCCTTTAGAGTATTCGGTTACACCGTTTCAAGTAAATCAAATTAACAATGCAAAGTATAAATTCATCTACTCGCTGAGAATTCTGGTCATTTACCACCGATTATCATCATCAGTCCTTATTCTCTGTCTTTTATTTAGACAAGCGAGAACTCATACATATGGATAATGGCGAATGTTCGTAAATTTATGATTTAACGTCCCGAAGTGTTATTACGTTTTATAGCAACTCAAGACATCTTTGGCCCCTCGCACAAATAGTCATTTTATTGATATCCGTAGTCACCACGTTTAGTTCTGATTGTAATCGGGCTCGTCATTCTAGGGAGATACACGGTGCGAGGGAGATCGCACAATTAATCTCCAATTTGTTACTTTCATTGTCACGTGTTTAATTAACGATATCGGCGAAAAGATATGAAGCGTCCAGCTTTTGTCATATAGAACGATTCAAGTGATATGAGGGCGTCTTTGCAAAGACAAATAAGATAGTACATTAGCAAATAGAATCTGTCTTTTTAGTTTAGTAACTTGTCGGAAGACATATTGGATGATTGACAACTACGTTAAAATTTCTCAAATAAACGAGGATACGTAATTATCGTCCTTTTATTTTAAGCCTACACTCCAATGAAGAAAAAAGGAGAGAGAAAAAAACGCTTCTATATGTATAACGAAGAGAATAAATAGATGTAACAACACAATTAAGCTTTGTCTGGACGACTATTCATGAGAGGTATAGATTGGTGCTTAATAAATTCTTTTTTTGCACTGCATGATTTGAGTTGTCTGGTGGGGGAAATGAGCATTTAACGTAATCAGAGACTACAAAACACGCTCTTTTTCTGATGCAGAGCATCCCCAATATTTCCAATATCAGAGGTTTAAGGTAAAACAGATGCTAGACACGCTATGTGGTGTTGTTCCCGATCTGTCGGAACAGATATGGTCACGTGAAGCAAGAAGACCCCGTACGTCCACACCACGGTACGTTGAATAATACATATCTGCAAAAGAATTTGTCTATCATGGACCATAATCATCATTCTTGAAGCTTGGCAAGACTTCATAATTTATTAGACGACAGAATACAACAGATCTGGCTTCTCAGCCTCTTGAAAGAGTAAAAGTTGACTCAGCTTGGCTGAAGTTGGCAATACAGAACAGGGCTTTTACTACCATGAGCTAAAGTTTCCTCATGGTAGATGGTGCTATATGTTGCAACAAATGCCTGGGCTTGCCAAAACGTCGAAGAACATCCTGTAAAAGGGGGTCGCAATCATTACCAAGCGTAATTCTTATTCGTTAAGCTTTTCACAATAACAAGACATGTTTCTCTTCAATTCTAATGAAGTTACTGCATCATTTGTGAACAATTCAGTTGGGTCACGACACATTCTGGAGCAAGTCCTCGAGGAAAATAAAGCTGACAGATAACTGTTATGTGTAATTTTTATTGTTAATGATATCAGACAACGTAAACATTTGCATACCGTCCAAATAAAAGCCCAAGAAGAATATCCGTGTCTAAGGAAAAAATTCTAATTACACCTTTTCGTCATGCTATCATTTGTTTTGGTAATTGACAGTACTTTCCATCGTAAGCTATTCTTGTTTAAAACCGCCAGCAACAGATAACGGCAGAAATCAATTCCATGCAATTGAATCATTGTTTTATCTATCAGAACGCCATGAAAAGTAAATGTAGAAATGATGATTGGCTAGATACGACAATCTCCGTAATTAACCCCCACCTAGCGGTCGTCGCGTGAACTATAGTGATAACAAATGTCATTTAGGTGAAACATAAATCACAAAACCCAAGACGGGTAGAATCGGCGTTTACGATAGACGATTTAATGTAGTAAGCAAAGAAAAAGGGGAAGAAAGATACCAAAGGAAGCAGAATCTGTATTAGGTCACCGTGAATGTTTAATGCTGATTTTATGTTGATTTCGTTCCATGTTTATAGGCTAATTTGCATTTTTCATGAGTTTTAATTAAGAAGCCATGAATTCTAATTGTAAAATGAGGGCAAAGCATTTGATTAAAAATACTGTAAATGGTTAATCAATGTACTGGAGAAAATAAACACGTACAGCCAGTAATGCGTCGAACAAATATTTTGGATCAATCAAACCGTGTATGTATGGTCAATTGTATTTTGCATTTGTTTATCTATTTTTGTTTATTAATAGGTTCATTTCTACAAATACATGTAGTAATCTAAAATAAATCACCGATTTTCTTTATATTTCATTGGAAATAAAAGTTTTAAACACGGTTTGTTTGTTTTTTATTGTGTTTATATAAGAATCAAGGTCAGACACGCTTACAAACTCTTTTCAAAGCTTTTGTTATGAAGCATCATTGAAACTTGAAATTATATGTCAGATTTCATTAAGTTTTTCTGTAGGCCCCTTTCATTCACTAGAGATATAAAAACATGTCAAGTAGGAAATATAATGCCCACTTATAAAAATGGGTGACAAATACTTAGTTCACAATCATACTTCGTATTGTTTTCGTGACTTCATCCTTTCAGATGATAACAATTTTTTTGGCTAATCCTTAGTCATTGCTCTTTAAGTTTGTTTACCTCTGATGGTGCTGTGTGATCCTGACTGATATAACAAAGTACAAAGCCTCTTAATTGTGTACGTTTGGTACATGCATATGTATCTAAATGTGGTATGCTCTTTTAATCTATTAAAGTCAATGGTCTTTTTTGAAGTTTTATATATCGTTGTTTCTTTGTCTTGCTTATTCGAAAGAAAACAGAAATCGTGATTTAAACTTTTTTGTGTCAAGAATTACTCTAGAACATGGAAACCTTTAATTTGATTTCAATGATTAAATGTAGCTATCTACATCATCATTTTTTTTATCTAACCCACTGGAGACAATACCAAAAGCAAATGTCCAAATCATTCTTTTGTTTCTTGATAAGAGTGGTCAACAAGTTCGTTGCTTACATGTATTTCCTTTTTTAGGCTAGGGCGTGGTTTAGGACTGGCTTTATGTCTTCACTTGCTTTCGCAACGTAGCTGTGTACCTTCTTCGCCATTTTTGCAAAATGTAAAGGGTCGGTATTCGATCGTGTTTTCACCCCATACACTTCCCTGCCTTATCAATTCACGACAGTATATACAATGTACTTATAGTCTTAACTACTGTCATCCAACTCCGAGTTTAACTACTGTCATCCAACTAATAGTTAAAGTAAAACCGTGGTTTTATAATTTTATTATTAGATAAAGATATAAAAACATGACATTAAACTTGATATTTACTCACCCTCGTGCTTTTAGTCTTTGCATAATGCAAAATGTAAATATTTCAATAACGACTTTTTCTTCTTTATAATGCATGCATTTTCTATTAGGTTTTTAAAACTGCTTTTTCCTATACCATTTAATTGTAGGTCGATCAAATTAACATATCGAATATTGGAAGTTCTTTTTATTCGAAGCGGGTGCCATTTCTATAGTAGCAAATATTTTCTTAATCAGTGGGGCCAACCCGATTTATCAAATCTTTTCAAAAGGAGAAGCGGCGCAAATTGTTTGCAAACATGCCTATATCCTGTTGGTCAAAGAGTGTATTGTCAATGGGTCGATGTTAGGTATTTGATCTGCAGCCAGTTCATCATTTGGGTCCTTTTCCGTCAACAGGGGACCGTCAAAAGACAGTCACCGATCATAATAAAAGAAATGCGAGCAAACAGGAAATGTTGATTACCAGGTCTGATTTACAATTATGAACATTTACTAATAGCAAGCTCGAGCAGTCAATATTTGACTGTTTGTCATGCAATGCGCCTCTCTCTCGTCTGCACGCGTCTAAGTTCCCACTGATGTAAAAAAAAAAATGAAACAGAAACTTACAATCTGACGACCGGCAATATACGCGCTCTCCGCGGAATCCGTGCTGTTGTGGAATCCCGGCTTTGCACGTGCTACATCTAGTGAAATGTGATTGCTGGTCATTACTGTATTGGAGTTTAACAAGACAACAAGGCGGTCAATAGCAGAAGACAGCAACACGACATATCCGGTGGATCAGCCACCTTACGGCCTCAAGATGGTCTATATCTGCTATGATATACAACCCTAAAAGAACTTCTGTGACTCTAGAGGAAAAAAAAAACTCTACAGCGTGTGTGGCGATTTTAATGCGTCAAAATTATGACTATATTCTTACATTATGAAAACTTTCTCATGACAGTGTTTAGTATGTGAGCAAAAAGAACAGGAAGAAGAAAACAATACTTATTTAGTGTTGTAACAATGGAGTTCTCTATAATACTGAGATTGACTGCACTGAATGCCTTATGTTTCCTAGGAATACTTAGCAAAGGTAGGTGTTTTTAAAAAATACTTTAAAAATAATCTTTATATTAATACATATTTTCATTTTTAATTTATATTTGTTTTCAATATTTGGTTTAATGGTATAGTAATTGAGTACGGTTTTTTTCTATCTCCCCAATATTTGACATTTTTGATCTATTCATTACTTTAGGATCACGAAGATTATATAGAGATTCAAATGACCAGATGTTCCGATTCTTGTCGGCATGAAATTTATTGCATCGAAAACGCTATGGAATTGGCTCTTATTTTAAAGCTTATATTAAAATTGTTCCTATCGTTTCTCCCTACCCATCCAATATAATGTCTATTCTGATATTATTTGACAGTAATTTTACCAGAAGCCCTCTCTGTTTGTTTTTAGTTATATATTTTTGGACTTTTATAGCAATTATTACCTTCACCCACAGATTTCATCCTAATATTATCCGAGATTTATCAGATAAATACTTAATGTCACATATAATGAATGATTGATCCGAGCGCTCTTTGTTCCGTAATGTTCAAATTATTCGTTCTAAATGATCACAATGTATTCTGATCAGAAAAAAACTGACAGATTTTATATTCAGAACTTAAAAGATTTTTAATAGCCTTTAATTTGTTGAGTAAAAATGAATTTTGAAATCGACTTTAACAAACATATGCATTTCAATGATGATGAAAAAAAACCCCAAACAAATTTACTGAATGGTTTGAACTCGAACTCTCTCTCTCTCTCTCTCTCTCTCTCTCTCTCTCTCTCTCATTTGTCTTGATGTAATATACGGGATGGTCAGAACCCCCCCCCCTCTCTCTCTCTCATTTAATTTTTTTTATTTAAAACTCATTTGTAAAGTGAAACTCAGCAAAAAATCTTGCATTCGTGAGGACAAAAACAAGTCAGCATCCAGGCTTTTACCGTTTCCTCGCGATACTTGATCTGGCTTGAATCTCTCGTTAATAACGAGCGCTTGGGTGAAGTTACATTCTACTGGGGACTATTCCGGAATCGCTGGATAGGTATTCAATATTAGTAAGCTTCTTCTGTGAAAAAAAAATATTAAAACACTGGTCGAAGAATAGAAATGAGAGTTTCCTACAATTTTGCAAATGGGAATATTAAATGTGCTTCAGGGTATCTCTTTCCAATCAATTAAGAGCTGAATTTAATTGCTTTACATGTATACCTATTCACTTATTAGCTAGATTGATAAGCGGATGGATTATGCTGGGCGGGTAAAGTTGCAAAGTATATAAAATTATATATATTTTCATCATTTAATCGTGTCCTTGCAGTAGCTGTCTCCCAATACTGATGATATAAAATTGTTTAAAGGCCCACGCCCTTTGCGTGTATTAGTCACTTAATGACCATATCGGGTGAAGTCCAACCATCTGGATTTCAGTGGTATATTTAGGGCCTGTTTCTGAAACACAGTTGTGTAGAGGTTTTGGTCAATGGCTTGTGATTAGCAATCAGAGCGCCATGGTTTGGCACCGGAATCAAATGAGACTGACCACTTCCTGAAAGCATTGGTTCGGCCTCTGCAGTTAGTGCTAGTGATCTATGAACG
The DNA here is from genome assembly GCF_025612915.1 of Magallana angulata. NCBI lineage: Eukaryota > Metazoa > Mollusca > Bivalvia > Ostreida > Ostreidae > Magallana > Magallana angulata. The sequence continues at coordinate 32,848,919 of NC_069113.1, read as the reverse complement.
GTGTCCGGTAATCCGTTTATACAAAAAGTAGTGAATCAGCGTGCAGACCCTCTCCGCTTTTATGGATTTTTATTTACTTATAATCATCTATAAATTAAGCTAGTTTCGGTGCTTATTGCCGACATTTTTCTTATTTTTGCTCCTTGATTTGCCGCATTAAGGATCTTTGAGAACAGAAACCCAAATCTGTAATGATGTCTAGAGATCTTTCCTTTCTTCTGAAATGATTTACAGAGTCGCCAATTTTAGGAAATCAGACGTTTGATGGCACAAATATTAAAAGATGAAATAACAAAGGTTTAGTTTTCCCTTTTCTTTTCACCCTTGTTATAATTCTATAACTAAATTCAGAAGAATTTATTTTTAAAGCAATATATATACGCAGGTATTCAGCAACCAAACAGTTTCTTTATGAAATTAAACCAAAGCTGACCTTTTATTTTAGGGTTGCGATTTTATTACAAAAGTAAAAAAAAAATGAAATAATTTGTTTTGAAATTACAAAATTTAATATACATGTATTTCATAAATCCAGGAACAGCGACGCTCCGCTAACTATATTCCATGATATATGGAGCAGTGCTAGTTGATTCTAATAATGCGAGAAAAATTTAGACAATTTGAAACGAAACAGCTAAAATTGCTACAATAATCGCTGACATTCAAAAGTTAAGAGCATAAATAATTCACAGCCATCGGAAATGAAAGGAGCTTCGCTGTACATAGCTAATTTGTCAATTTTGTTATTATCACACATTTGTCACTCGGCCTTCCGAATATTTCAGGAAACCTACCTACTGCGCCAATTTACAAGACATAAATTTTTAACAAGCCAGAAACAATTTCGATGCACTTTCTTGTTATTTAATGCCTTTTTTTCGACCAAGAAGGTACGGAAACATGCCTGACAGAACACCTTTCCCAATATTCCTGATTTGTCGATTGTTTTTGATCATTTTACTGTCCGTTGCAGAATGAATATCTCCATGTTAAAAATTCATGTTCATTTTTTTAGTCAGAAAATTAATCCAAAGATTACGGAGTAAGTACTCAAGTGGATTATCATTGAGGTAAATGTCGTTTATCTCTGTAAACGCCAAGACTAAAGAAAAGAAGTTGCAGCAAATTGCTACAAACATCAATCTAAGTAACCTTATCGATTGCCTTTTCACTTTTCAAATAAAAATTGTGAGCTGAAAAAACAATTACTGCTTGAAGAATGTCCGATTTTTCTCTGCAAGTATGGCTGTGTTGGAGGTATAACTATAATAATTTGCGAGGTGCCAGAAACTGGTAATCGACCGGGGCGTTTAAAAAGAGATGTTTTGTTACGATTAGGGGTCTGAAATCCGCCGTTTTTACTTTCACCAATTTCCGAACTAGCACAACTGTCAATTACGGAGCTAATTTGACGACTATTGGAACATAAGCCTATTGTCATTCAATTACTTCTCTGTCAGTCCGCGTTGGATCTTTATCAGCGTTAAATTCCAATAGCCCAACGATCTTTTTTTTTTCTTTTTGAAATTTCTTCGACCGAAACAAGGCCATGGATTTTCTCTATTCGGAAAAGGCTACCCGGTTCTCTTTGAGCTTTCCCGCATGGTTCTTCTCGCTGCGAAGACGTTCTCATGCGATCGGTCTCTACTCATTGACTTTCAAAAATCGTTGAAGAGACCCTGGAATATTACTGATAAAACTAAGAAAAAACTCGTTCAATCATGACCAGAAATTTCTGTACACTGACAAACAGACACTAATTACTTGTTTCTACCCAATAGATTCTTATTATCTCTTTAGGATTCCGTTAAGGTGCTATTATAAGCCAGTTTCAATGGTTTTCCCGGAATTTTAAATACCCCCCATTGGGATACATTAGTTTTTCGAATGATATCCAAGTGTCTTTAGATTTTACAGGAAAATGAGCGACTCGATGTCCTTATAAAATTATCGAGCCTTGTTTGTTCAGACAGCGGAAGATAAAAAGATCAAGGAATTTTGCCAGGTGTGAAAATAATTGCGTGCTCTTCGTCTTCAAATTATCAAGTCGTATAATATCCTCAGGCGGTGTCGTGCACATTTTTTCCCTGCAGAAAAGGTGACCAAAACCACGGGGATTCTTGGAGTATATTGTCTGTTTTTGCGCTCACGCGCGAGGCTAATCCACTAATTTACACCTAATGCGTCGCACTACTTCGAGAAATCAATCGAAATTTAATAGACTTTTTTGGTGCTATTTCATGTGAAGAGATTGGAAAAATTCGATTCCTGTCCTTAATTTTGTTAACATTTTAATTATCTTGATAACAAAGAACTGTTAGTGTTTGCTCTTAATAGGATTTCTCTTCACAATATCTCTTTGCTTCGAATTCTCACTTTCAGCCACCAATCTAGATCTTTGATGAAGAAAACAATTATCGTTTGTTGTTTTGTCTGACAATATATCAGATTAGAAGAAGCCATTAGGACAAGGATTGGAAGAAGAACTGCAATGAAGATAAATAAACAAGATGATCTGAACGTCCGACATGGGTGAAGAAATCTACAATTTTATTTTCAAAAACAGTTGCTTCGAAGAATATTTTGAACGTAACATACATGTGTATGCAATTCAGATTTTAACGAAATCGTACGAAAAAGATGAAAATACAAGTAAACTCGTGGCTGAAAAAAATTTGAAGGCCTGATGGGACAAGTAAGTTTTTAATTTGGACCAGTGCTTTGTGAACCGCTTGCCCTTTGGACCATTCATTTCCAATGTTCTAGATGTCTTTTCCATAAAATTATTTCTATGCTGTGACTGTAAAATTCTTTAATCAGTCATCAGTAAAAATAATCTATATGAAAGTGTAAGTGACCAGTGAAAGTAAATATTTCTAGCCTTTGCCTCTAGTCATTTAGCAGTAAATTCATCACACATTTCAAGTTTTAGATTTAAGGTGAAATTTACAATGTCAGTTAACGCCTTTCACATTTTATTGCGTCAGATAAATTGCCTTTTCCTTATCAATGAGGAACACCACATGACAATCTGTCAGCATATATTATTTATTATGGAGTAAATCTTAGGTATTGACATATGTTGGTCCAATTTAAGGATTGATTGCGGGGGAAACCACTACACGAATCTACATGTATGATATCAAAGGTATCTTGAAATATTTGGCACCCTTTGCAGCGCAAAAACATGCAAAGCCAATTGGGAGTCGCAATAAACAATCTTTTTAGTTAGGCCAAAATACTTATAGAATGCGCATGCGTCAGGTTAAGGAAAAGTATGGTACCACTCACTTTTTTTTTTACATTGAACATGGTTATTGCAATCATTTTCTTAGAGCACATATTTTCTAATAAATTACGATGATAATGATATAATTATTGTATAATAATTAACTGCTTATTATACATCTTTGTCAATTATCATCGCATTGAAGATAAGAAAGGCAAAGTAAGGTGTACTGCTTTTTAAAATTACCAGTATTATTATTTCTAATATCCAATTCCTTGCGGCAGAATAATCATTTTTTGCCGTTGTTATACCATGCCTTTGTGATCATTTTTATTTCAGTCCACATCTACAAGTTATAATAATGATTTCTTACCTCTTCGCTTTCATTTATAGCAGTTTAGGGGCATTTATGAATTAACGTGAATTATGCACACTTCTACCCATATGCGCTCTATTGAGTGTTTTGAAGTACAGGACGCGATAAAGCAAATTGATTTCGGTGATTTTAAAACTTCTGTTATATATATGCATGTAGTAGAGAATATTATATTTTCTGTAGAAAGCAGTTTATAAACTACTAACGAAAGATTTTGGAAATAGTGTGACCAGTAATTAATTTACCTAAATTTGTACACTTTGAACGGACCAAAATGGAAAATTTAGGGGAAAAATTGTCGTGGGTTAAAAGAAAAAATCAGAAAAAGACATAACAACATCTCGCCCACGTTTGGTCTGTAAAAGATGAGTTCTGTGTAAAATGGGGGGAAAAAGCAAAAATATTTCGTGACGACAGCAAAACTTTTCATCAAATATCATATTATACGTTCGCCTCTCTAAAAGTAGAAAGCCTTGTAGTAGCGACTGTCCTGTAATTTGTGACGAGCGCTTAAAAATACCAAAGGCTGGGGATGAGAGTGCTGTCTTCTTTGGTTGCGTGTAGCCACCTCTGATTATACTATTTGGGCCTTCCTGAAATACGTCTTCATCGGATATTTGGTCAACCAGACCGATTTCTGGCCGGAACTTAACTGTGACAAATTAAGATCAAAACACCTACAGAAACTCTCTCCGACTAGTACTCGTATATAAAACCTTAATAAAAAACACGATCGTAGAAGAGTTGTAAAGAACATCGTTAATTGGTGTTTAATCGTAAATCGACATAATCTTCCGGGATTTTTTTTTTATTTGTTGGTTGATTTTGTTTAGTGTATGTGTAATAAAAGTACTCAAGGAACTGTTAACACGCTATGAAATGAAATTTTCATGAGCTTTATATAATAAAATTCATATTGACCGGCGTGGTGTCTTTCGGTACGTGTTGCGTGTGGGAAGCGTGTAAATACTGAGATAATATGATATCAGACATCTATAAGTATTCCTTCATTTTTCTTACAAAAACCCATCGATTTTTTTGTTTCATTTTAGCGGTTTTCTTTCTATATTCCTTCGTGACTCAACAGTGCATTACGCATCATCTAACAGAAACAAAAAGCCGACTGGTCGAGATTTGATAATTAGTTTAAATGACCTCCCCGAAAAATGGACGCGTACCATTCATTCTACTTAGCGTCTTTGTCTAATGTTTTATTCACGAAATCCTGGATGACATTTTCTCTTATATTTGACCATAAACTTGGCTAATGTACCCTGTAGACCGTTTCTTAAGACTGATTCTGGTGCTTTTGGCATTAATTCTGATCTGGCGTGTCTTCACACGATGTGTCTAATTTCTCTGTTTTTGGAATTGTTATTTAAGAAGGTTTGACAACCTAGACTGGCAATAGCCACGTAAATCATATTTGTTTCTCGTTGTTCATAACTTAATAATCCAAATGATGGGAAAATTTACTTAGCGTGCTGTTTTTATGCACAACATCATCACATGGATGTTCTTTTATTGCGAGAACTATTTCAACAGACCTTTGTGTCCGTGTTATAATTTCTCAAAAATCTACAGTTGTTTAACCTTTCCGTGAAAGTGTTTCTGCAAATTCTTGATATAATTTTTAAACTGTAAAATCTCTTAGTTTTCTGCCATAGGGGTTTATCATTTTATTTTATCCCTAGTTTTGATGTTGCAATTTGCTAATTGTTCATATTAATAAACTAATGTAATACTGTATGCAGTACTGTATTCACCCCGTGTTTTTTTTTCACTTTCAAACGATTTCGCTCCGTCTTGAACTCTCTCAGACACTGGATTTAATGATAGAAACTCTTTCTAATTAACACAGTCATTTTAAACTGTCTTGAATTCGCGCAGTTTTATATTCGCAAATTGACAACGAGGGTGAAAAGGAGAAAAATAAAACGGGGCGAATATATGTATACGTTAATAATATGTCAAGTTTAATTTTTTTGAATCTTGATTAAAGAAATAACAAAAAACAAACAAACAGACACCCATAAAAATCTTTAAATCTTCCAGAATACCAAGAAGAATACGGAAAAATTATATTTGATCTCAAAAATATACCTTTTTATAAGATTTATGACTTAGCATATAGACCAAAAGTCTGCAACATTTTATTGCAATAACCAAGTTTTCTGGACATCCATGCATGTAAACACGGCCTTTCTGGAGGTTCGTTAAATCATATCTACCGAGTGATTTCCACGTAGACTACATTTGACAGAACAAGACAGGGAAGCCCGTAATTGGGTTTACTATACCAAGGCATTGGAACAAGTTAGTCTCGGATTACCTGCTCTGTCGTAGATCTCTGACTCTGAGATTAGAAATCAGAGAAAAGATTGTTTATTAAAAGTAAAACCACCATGCTTCTGTTGCTGATGACGTAGACAAGGGTCTGCTGGGAAGGGATACACTGATCCGTAGTATACATTGTCAACTGATGCATGTGCTTACTAAGCAAGAACACTTACTTGAAGTCCATCGCTGTGAGATTCAAGGTCGCTGTCTTTTCTTGTGCATGTATACAGAGTTTCATCGATTTTGATCTATTGGTGCTCTCTTTAGTACTTAATGCTTTGTTTGGTATGTAAGATATCGAATAGTCTTTCTTGTAAAGTAAAAGAGTTTCGGGAAATAATATTAAGATGCTTAAATTATATTTCCTAATACATGCATTTGCCGTATTCCAATGAATCAAAAAGCTGTTCACAACGACGTTAAGTTGGCGATAGCAGCTTTGATTCAAACAAATAAAATTGATGTCTGGATCAACACGTAGTGGTATACTGTGTTTGTTTTAAAATGTCAGAATTTAAGGGAAAATCCACATCAGTTAATGATAAAAAGTCAATTTATTTTGAAATATCAGAGATTCTCAAAAACACCATACACATACTAGCAAAGTCAATAACATGCATTCAGAAAATACTATATCAGAACGTCGATCTTAAGACAAATCTCTGAGAGAAATTTGAGAGTTTTTTTTTATTTATGCATTCATCTTAAATGCCAGTTCTCCCCCCGTTACTTGACATGAATCACCGTGTTTTTTCTATCTTGTGGCCACCGAGTTCATCGGAATATTAATGATTCCTTATAATGATGCTATACTCCCTCATATCGGTATCTCGATCACAAAGGGTTGCCTGCATTAAGCCCTGAAATCTTAAACTCATCCAGTCCGCATTAACAATTTGCTTTGAATAAAAGACATCTGCATGAGCTGAATGCAGGAAGCTGATATCAGCTATCCCCTAGGTACCGAATCCTCCATTGATATGAAATGACTTCCTTAACTTTGCATTTAAAGAATTCTCTCGTGGGATGACTGCAGCCTAAATGCAAAGACACTGTGACTTTGACCCGACTTTGAATACCGGCAATATCAAAAGAAGATGACATCGAAGACATGACAAATGTCTTTTTAAAACCATGACTGTCGTTTTTCAGAATACTTTATTACTTTATGTATTTTGGGGGTTATTTTTCCAGTAAAGATTGTGGTCTTTTACAAGTTACCTGGTGGGAAAATAGAGACTTGGGTAATGTTTTGCAAAAATAAAATGTTGTCACGAAGTGTCTTCGATTTCAATTTCACAAGACAATTGTTGCAGAAGCGATGATGTTTGCAAACTGCAAAAACTAGATTGCTTTTGTCATGACACTATTCCCTTAAGACGGCTTGCTCTTTGAATGTCGTACACTAAAAGTGTTATTATATTTCGTCCCCGTTTAAAACCTAGCTAACGATCCACATGAGACAAAATTACTGAAGCAATTTTTTAAAACATCTACATCAATTTAGCCTCTTTAGTCCCATAAAATCGTTGAAAATGTAGGTGTTCTGTTAATGCAGTCCTCAAAAGTACTCATAGTGAGTGAAATACACATTTGATTCCCATTATGTATAACATAGACATCATGTGACCTGTGTCAGTATTTACGATAAAATCTCTCAACGCAGAGCATGGGTCATCGTAACCAATATTATTCAAAGTACAACATGTAACAATCATTCGCCATTATGTCGTTCTCCATCTGACATCAGGCTCAATGTGACGCTTGCGGGCGTCTTTAAAGCGTTTGATTCCCCGATGGTCGATAACAAGTTATGGAACATCCATAAAATGATCCCAATAACGTTGTCTGGATATTATCAACAATCCACGCGAGTATCCTCTGACTATTCTACTATACTTGTGTCATTTTATTGCATTAAGAACGATCAAGGGTTTCCAGCAAAAACACCTTACTATAGATCCGATAGATTACTATAGTAACCTTTCCGAGGTTTTGACCGGAAATGTTATTACGGGATTATTTTGTTTTGCTGTAGATATCACTAATTACAGTACAAAAATACCCACTGGAGCTCGATACATTGCGATGATACGTTGATCAAAGAATGATGGTTTTGTTCTAAATGCTGCACACAGTTATGTGGGGAAATTTCAGTTTGTAAAAGGTCCGGATTCTTTTCCATGTAGTTACGTTATGAATACACTGCATTTGACTTTTTACAATGTCAACTTCAGACGCACACAAATGATAAAAAAAAACACGTTGTGTAAGCTTAGTATTATTCATTTTGTAGAGTAATTCAAATAAAAAATATTCATTAGTATTTTATATCTTCTTCAAAAAGTTATTTTTGAGAGGTTCAAGGATTATGTTTACTCAGGGTTTGAGATTTCAACAAATATTTCTATAAAGTTAAATAACTTATAAGTAAATAATGTTTTAAAAACACAAAAAATGTTAATAACAAATATGGATATTGATATTCATATTTGGTTTATATAAGGAAGATGTGCAATGACAAGGATAGATTTACATTGAAACAGAGAAAATTCTAACTGATTTATTTTCTATAACTGTTTTTCTTGAATTTGTTTTCGAGGCTAGCAATATAATAGCAAAACGTAAGTTTCAGTGTGTTTTGTGGTATCACGTTAAATATTTAAAATGGTTGTATTATCATGTGTGTAATTTCATATCACTGACTGGCACTAGGAAAAATATTTAAAAATACACAAAATAAACTTTCCTTAAAATTCCATCATTGACCTTGTATGGTTTTAATACCGACAAATTACAGATATTGTAAGTAGTTAAAGGCATTCAATAATTTGGAGCTTCTAGTAGTAAGTTTTTCTTTTTGTAATACTGGATTAAAAATGGGTTGAATTTACAAAATTGATAGAGGAATTAAGTAATAAGTTAATTTCAAACTTTAATGTTTAAAAAAATTATTGCTAAATTAATTAATCTCCCGTATTTCACCATTCCCACCCACCAATTTGTTTTATTTTTTATTATGATTTTAAAATAAAGATAACCTTGGTATTGGTGGACATTTAATTTTTGACGATTTTTTTCGATAAACATTCAGAGGGCACTAGCATAAAAAGTAGGCCATACATCGAGTTATTTGAATAGCACCACTATAGTAGGGCAACAATGTACAATAAATTGTTTTACGTTCCTAATAGTGAAATTTTTGAGCCCCTGAGTAATCCTAATCCTTAACATACATCAGCAAGGAAATCCTATTTGGCATATCGGAGTACTCCTCGACAAATTGTGGTGGTTTGAGAAGCATATGTTTCACCATTATAATACTTTAGAGCTTATTCTTGAATACCTTAATATTTTGTTAATGGAAACCCTTCCTCAAGTCTATCTAATAAACGTAGGTGATTTTGCATTTTATTAGATATGACAATGCAATTTAATTTTACGTTTGATGACCAATTTTTAAAATTATACCATAATAAAAATTTTGATATGTTGCTATTATATTAGAGGTAGGTATGCCGTATCTGATCTAAAATATTTTAATCCGATATAAAATCGAGTGCACATATAAACTGTTATAGATATCAAAACTTTTCACCAACTCTGAAAAAAGAACCTACCAAATGCCAAAGTAATGATATTCTGACCATATTTACTTGCATAAATCCTTGTATTTCTTGTTATGAACGAAACATTACGTTTACACTTTTGCACATACGTGTAATTACATGTGGCATGCATTACAATATCTGGGGTTTTACTCGTATTTTTTTTTTTGGCCTTACTACATGTAACTTCTATTGTATTGTTTGATATTATTCAACACATTTGCTTCTATCTTGTCATATGACCACTTTTTTGTTTAATAAAAAAAAAGAATCACGTGACCAATTAAGGTTGAGACAAAAACTTTGATTTTTTGTTCCGATCGAAAACAAATATTTTGAAACATAAATTATTTGTAACAAGATTAAGCTTAAATTGATGATGTAATGCAGTTTGATACTAAAAAATTCATTGCATATCTATGAAATACAAGTCATGATGTGATTTCTAGTTTAAGAATCTTAAGTTTCCATTCTACCAAATGCGTTTAATCAGTAGGGGCCAAGTTTAATTGTCACTTTTAAAGAAGACTCGTACACAATATATTTTATGAGATTTAGATGGATTGCTATGATAATCCTAGTATATCAATTATTAAAAAGAAACGCTAACCCTGGCCTGGGGGCCATAAAAGTTAGACGAGCTCACTTTTGATCTCAGTCTCACTTTTACCAAAGGAATGTATTGTGGAAAAGTGAGACTGAGATCAAAAGTGAGCCTGTCTAACTTTTATGGCCCCCAGGCCAGAATTGCACTGATTCTCAAGCTGTATTTTTTTTTTAACTATGGCAGTAATTACAAAAAAAACCATGACAACTTTGTCGTAGATTTTTAAGTGCTACTCCACGGTATTTTACACAAAAAAAAAATCAACATGACAATTCTTGAACATTTACTTCCACCCGGTAAACGCAAAATTTACAACATGACGGCAAATCTTGAACCGGACAATGTTTTTTTTTCTCTCCAGATATCATGGCGCTGGAGCCCAGCTTTGATGTCCCGATCGTCAACATCACTGTAGTGGCCGGAAAGACGGCTGTCCTCCCGTGTTCCATCGACTCCCTGGGGGACTTTAAGGTCAGTCATATATACAGCTACATGTAAAATAGTTATTTACATTGCTTCTTCTGCAGAGTGGAATGTAAAAGTTGCATATTCAACATTTTCTTTCAATTTTAATGACTTGAACAATTGTACAATTTCATCTAAGTTGAAATTTAAAAGGTCTTTATTATATATACCTCATTGATTTGATAACATATCAAAGATTTTTCAGCATTGTTCCAGGTTTTAGTTATGATATACAAGTGTTTTGAGTATATTCACAACGACTTTAATTAAGACACCCACTGGATAAATGCAATTCATGACGCTCCTTTTGCAAACTGTGAATAGCAGGGTTTTTTGTAATTTAGAAAAACACTTTGTAGAAAAAAATGCATGTCGCACAAACTCCTCTGCCATATCGCTTTTCATAACAGAAATTCAGTTAAGGGGAATTAATACTTCAATTAGTGAAATTGTCTCCAAATAAAAGCCCTGTTGTCAGAAAAACGCGAAATTGAGATGAGAAGTTATGAAAAAAATTATTTTAAGCCAAGCATGTTAATGCATGATTTCTGTTCCAGCGTGTAAATTATTCGTCCTCAGAAGCCACATTTTAGAGAGTGCTAAAAGTGACACAGAAAAATCGTGTTATCGACTGCAAGTGAAATTTACAACCAACATCTGCCTATGAATATGAAACTGATACATCTGATACATGCAAGGACTGCTCATGTATGGCTGCCCAGTAATGCCAATGTCTGAAACAATGGCATTTTATATTTAAACAGTCTTAGTCAGTCTACTAATTTTGTTAAAACTGTGTCTATTTCAGGATTACCATCATGGCAAATTGAGATCAATATCATAATTTAATATGACAAAAGTGGATAATTCATTTAGAGATTAAAGATTTTAAAACATTAAGTTATTAAATAATTTTTCTAGCGTACACAAGTTGGTAATGGTCATTGTTTTTGGCAGGATGGACGGGTAGGGGGGGGGGGGATTGCGGAGAAAGAGTGTGATATGGATAGATTTTAATGTCTATATAAAGATATTATGACCATTATGATGTTGCAGGTGGTGTGGACGGATCAGTTTTCTACGTTGCTGACATTAGGTGAAAAACGAATTATAGACGACGAACGCATGGTTTTAGACCGTCCACACACAAAAGACTGGAATCTTTTACTCCATGACGTCAAATACGACGACAGAGGGCGCTATACCTGTCAAATAAATACAATGCCAATCAAAACTAAAACCATAGAACTGATTGTTTTAGGTACGGTATTCAGTTCTACTTTTTTCATTTTTTTAACCTTTCTCATTACCATATGACGTCATCTCTATTTTTAGGTAGTATGGACCGATCGCTGGTCCACTTTGCTGACTTATGGGGACCGTCGAATCATCAACGATGAACGAATATCTGTAGAAAGGCCCCGTTTGAGGGACTGGAATTTACTTATTCGTGATGTACAATATAGTGACCAGGGCAATTTTGTATGTCAGATCAACACACTACCCATAAAAACAAATTCAGTCCTCCTCAACGTGTTGGGTAAGACTGTGTGTAACACTGCCCCCCACGATCCAGTAGAGCTAACAGTGTGTAAATTATCAAGTGAGGTCATGACAACGTCATTAAATTTTTTTCAGAAAAAAATCATTTGACATTTCAAAAGGAGGTTTCAATTATATTGTTTAATGCTGTTTTTTTTTTTTTGAATTCCTGATTCCTAAATTTTTAATGAAATATTATATCAAATTACATCTTTTGCATCACAGTATTGCAAATACATTAATGAGAAAATTATTTTTAAAATGTGTTATGATCATTATAATCAAAGTATTTTTTTCTAAGTAATCTGAATTTTTTTTAAAAGAAAGTAATTTGCACACTGTCTAGAGGCCCCGCCCTTCACTAACTGTCTGTTGTGTCCTGCACACCGATTGGATACCACTCTATAAAGAACCGCCCAAATCACACCCATAGCTTTAACCTCTGACGCAAGTCCTCAAACTCTCTCTTCTCTGAAGCTTGGCGCACATTACGTCACTGTTACGTCACTGTTACTAACCATATAGAAATAGAGATCACATTAACTCAGGAACCACACGACTCGACCTAGATTTAGTGATTTTAACAGAGTGATGTTTTCAACTTTTCTTGTAGCTAGTTTATCTTCACGACCAGACCAACTATTGACGTCACTTGGATATGTGTATTTTTAAACATCTAACACAAAATGAGCTTTGCAGTTGCTTTTGCGTGCGCTGGTTTCATGTGCTTTTAATTAACCTTTTCTTTTGAATAACACGTTTATTAACACAGATTGATGCAGATTTCTTTTCTTTTTCTTAAGAAGAAGAAGCATCTTAGTTTAAAGCAACAGTATTGTGATATGATATACATGTATTTTGATATAATGCACAAGAAATATAAGTAGGCTTTTGAAAAAAAAATATCATTCTTTTATAGATTCCATACAATCATATTAACTATATTTGATGAAGATATTTTAAATATAAGGAACCAATATCTATTTTGCAATTTTATTGGTCAAATTTTATATCAACTGAGTATACATTAAGTCTGCTTGACTTTACGTTTACAGAATACTGTTGCTTTTTGCCTTTGCGGTTTTTTTAATAAAGCAAAAGGTTGTTGCTGATTGCGTTTCTTTTTATTTGTTTTGCCAAATCATGGGAAAGTTTCCGATAACTGTTACTATTGAAAGCCTCATGTTGGTTTCCTACGGTTTGGTAAATGAAATCAAACAGTTAACATAAATGTAGACAACAGCTTTACGAGAAAAGTATTCATTCTTTTGATGGATATATGTATGAAAACAAAGAAAAAACTGTACATCAATACAATTCTGCATTACTTTGTCTTCTTTTATCACTTTACAAGTATATTCAAAATATTCTTTATGTAATATATTTTTGTTTTTGAATACTCATAGCACCAACTGAATGATTGTTCTTATTCAGAATGAGTAAAAAACAACGAAGACCAACTTTCTACATTTATGTTATCGTATATATGACATCATTATTATAGATGACGTGTTTTGATGAATGGTGTCATCTCAAAATACCTTTTTTTAAGTCATCGAAAATTGCTTATCGAGCAAGCTGAACTGGCGTTGCGTCATCATAGCTCATTGCAATGAATACTTGTACTACGGATAATTTGGAATTTCTTTACAGGATTCATTAACTTTACTTATTATATTACTTATGCTACTTATTCTACTACTGAATATTATATTTAAATCTTTGAAATCGATATTCATAGAATAAGAAATATTCAACCTGATTTCAACAAATTAAACAAAACATGAATTATCAAATTTTCCTATTTTGATATATTTTAACCGTAAATAATAGAATGCATATTCTACTTTGACCTCAGTATTTTAAACAAATATTGTAACAAGATATAATTATCTGATATTTAGTTCCACCCACAATATTGGACACCTCTAGCAATGACCTAACAGCCAAAGAAGGTGACACCGTAACCTTGACCTGCAACGTCAGTGGTGTACCAAAGCCAACGGTCCAGTGGTTCAGGAAACCACACGCCGACAGTAGGGACCAGCATAAAGAAAGTAAGTCATGACGTCATGATGACGTTTCTACACTACGAAACCAAAATACTATATATTACAGTATAAGTAGTAGTTGAATTATAGACATCGATGGGATTAATCACCGCTTGAGAGCTGCACTCGCTATAATATTGTTAGAAGAGATATTTCCCATTTTCGTTTTCACCATAATGTTGTTTCATAGGCTTTGCAACATAGAAGTTTGAAGTAGAAGTCAATATTTATTGTCAATTTTATTCTATTATTTATCAATAATATAACTGAGACAAAAGGTTTTAAACTTATGCTCATTTAATTTGTTCTATTTTCATCCATACATGAGAAAAATTATTTGATTATGCATATAACTTTTGTTTAATTTCCCCGTTTCCAAATATTGCACCAAATATTTTTAATCAAATGCACTTGTATATTAAGAAACTTATTTTTTTGTTACCAGTATATATAATAATTCATGCCTTTCAAGTTGCAAACAGTTCAAACAAAGTTGTACCCTGAGGATCGATGTGAATTCTTTGCACTTAGATTACTTTACACATTTGTAACTAGGAGTGAAGACGAGTGAAGGTCACTATGGTAACCGGCTGTCAGATGACCACTGCTTATACACAGTCAGTCATCGAGGTACATGTCTATGTCAGATGCGTGCGCATGCCTATTCCAGTAGTAGACTGATTGTGGATTTTTATAGAAAGAAAATATTTAAGTGTTTAATTGGAATTTCGTTTTCGAACAGTCATTGTATACTAGTACATAAAATCGTGTAGAGCCATTTGTTATTCACTTCAATGAATACGAACTATTGCGAAAATCCCAGCCACATGTACATTGATTGTTTTAATTAATATTTTTTTCACAAAAAATAGATACAAAATTATGATATCATAATAAAATACGGAAAACTAATTCCTTGTGAAAGGAAAAGAAAACATTTTGAAAATTTTACCCAAATGCAAAACAAAAATTGCGATCGTTCGTATTCAAAGATGAAAGTTAGTCTTTTTGGTTCTTTTAAACAGGAAAGAAATCCACAGTAATCTATTACTTGTCTTCTGCTTTACACATCCTCATCGTTCTCTCACAAACTAGTATTAGAACCTGCCCCTAATACAATAATTATATATTAAACAAATAGT
>NC_069113.1:32163559-32228559 GCF_025612915.1 Magallana angulata | reverse complement strand
TAAAGATAGAAAATTGAAAGTTTCAGGAATGATAGATTTTTGAATTTCTAGGGCCGATCAGATAAAACTACGATCGTACGTCACTTCCGGTCCGCTCAAACAGCATTTTTGGAAAACTGTGTTTTAAAAAAAATTTAAATCAAATAATCTATAAATTTTTTTACATCAGAATATGTTTTAAACTTATCAGTTTTTAATATGAGCAGGTCGTCCGTCACTTCCGGTCGTCACCGGAAGTGATTCTCATATTTCGATTTTTGGAATTTTAAAGCATATGCGTTTTGTTGAAATTTTTGTACTAAATACAAAACTAAAAACCGTTTTAAAATCGGACAACGCATTGCGGAGATATTGAAGTTTAAAAATGACGTTTTCCGGAAATCTGCATTTCGCAGTGTAGGTTGAAAAATTAGTTTAAAAGGAAGTTAATATGATAGTAGAGCGTACCATATGTCAACAGTTTAATTGAACCCTATCAATTCAAAATCAAACGAAAGACCCACTTGTTGCTCACAACAAGGTGCTTTCAGGTAATTCAGGCATTCTTGAGAAATTAAGCGTCAAAATTTTGAAGCAAGAGTCTGAGTAGCTCAGTCGATAGAGTCGTGGACATGGCCCAGGAGACCCGAGTTCAAGCCCCAATTGCCGCAATTTTTTTTTTTTAATTACTATTTTTCGCTTAGATCTCGATTTTATCTTTGAAGTGATAAGTTTAATCTAATCTATTCAAAAATCGGACGGAAGACCCATTCGTTGCTCGCAACGAGATCGTGTCTAGTTAATTTTGTTATTGTACTTGTATAATGATAACTTATTAACATTATTTGTGAAAATGATAGATATTTTTGGTACAATATTAATTTATACATTCAAGAGGTCAAATGGTTGAAAAGGATGAATTGATTGTTTATAAATGTCTACATAGATGCTTTAATTAATTAGGGGTGCATAGCTGCTTGAGTTTCATATCAAAACTGACTGTTAGGTTTTACTGAAGTGAATAATTATTTTTTTTGGATTTTGAATTTGAAATGCAGTTAAAATGAATCTGAATGTCCAGAGGAGTAGCTTGCTGCTCTCTCCACACCAGTACTGTATTTGTGAAATTGTGAGTAATCTTTATTATACTTCATTCTTCTTTCATTAACAGGAGAACCTTAACTCAGAAACCATTGAAAAACAATTCAAGATTGTAAAGAGAGAAACCAACACAAGCACAGTCTGCCAGTTTGGGGATATGGTAAATATTGTTTATTTTCTGTCATTAGATTAATATTTATAGTAGCTTGCTGTAGCACTATCTATGTCTAGGAACCAAATACACCTTCAGTGATTTATTTTGAGATAACAAATATAGAGTAAATATATGTATCAGGTCCCAGTCAGGTGAAGGTTACTTGCCAATGTTTGTAATATATTGCCATTAATTGATAACAAAGGTATCAAATGACTGTATGGTTTACATGACTGTGTAATGTATTACTAGGCAGTTATGGGGGGCATTGATATTATGAATGACAATGATTTAAGGGGGAAAAAAATTTTTTTTGATTATCTCATAAAAAGTACAATCATGTTAAAGTTATATGATATATATATTGAAATATTAAAGCTAGAATATAACAGGATGTAACAAAAAGTTGTCAAGTTTTATTTAGAACAATTTTACATCCATTAAGTAATATGTTTTGCTCTTTCAGAAAATTGACTCAATGACTGTTAGCGAGTTCCAGGGATCGAGCCAGTCCAATCAAATAGTGTACCCCATTCCCGACCCAAATGTATGTCCAAATTTTTTTTTTTTTTTAATTTTCATAAACTAAAAAGGAATGGTGAATCCTTTGTTTTAAATATACTAGTCTTATATGAGTTTTGATGATTTTACTCAGGTTGGTGCAGTACCGTCCGAGGATGTGGATCTACACATCAACATGAATTTATTCAAGCTGGCTTCAACAGCAGAGGACAGAAAATACTACTCTGAAAAAATAGCACAGGAGTCTATGGTAAGCGTGGACATATATTATATATAATCGTGTGGTCATTTATTCAGTGGGTTCTTGGTTTGACTGTTTGTTTATAACCCTCCATCACCAGATGAGCGCGCAGCAGAATAGGAACGTAAAACTACCGGAGTTATATGGACAGTCGGCATTGGCCAGGGTACATTTGTAGCTCAGTGGAAGAGCCCTTAAAATTGCAAGGGTCCTGGGTTCGATTCCTTGTCAAGCTATATAGATTCATTGTATATTTGCTCATTCCTCCCGTCACACTACAAATAGTAAAGGGGAGGGGGTGAAAAATGCAAAATATAGTTCACCTATACATTATTTCTCTTCAAATGTTTTTTATAAACTAGTTTTACAGTATATTAAAATTGTACTCACGAAGTTACACATGTAAACATGACTACAGCAGTATAATTATACACGTGGTAGAACAGTACAATACATCCACAAATTATGCTCATGTTTATTAGTGATATTCTGTATTCATGTTCCTGTGAATTAACAGTCATTAGCAATTAAAATAATATGTAAAACAAATATCAATATCGTTAAGTTGATAATTGAATTGGTACAATGTCCTGTAATCTTGCTTTCATAGAACAAGTTGTCGTACTTACATTAAGTAAACAAGTGCATGCATGTTGGCAAATTGACATGTTTGTTGATTTATGCAAGTTAAATTTAGAATAAAAAAATCATCTAACAGATTATTGAAGCATTTGTTTTTCAAACTTCCATTCAATTACAGAAACGAGGAAAAGTGGCTCCACTTATACAGAAAATTGTTTCCATAGCAACCAATAGCAACAACAGACAGGTGGAGAGGATTATGAAGGCCCGGATGGGACTGTTCCGACACGAGTGCTACAAGGCGGCGGTGGAACACCTGGCCGATACCTGCCCTCAGCTGGAACTCCGACAGGTAAGTCTATCTTGATGAATAATTCTTACCCACTGTTTTCAAGATTAATCCTACAGATCAGCTTAAACATTTTATCTGGACTTGCTTATGTTGATTTTGTCAGAGATCAGTAATCTCAGACATTAGATTTATTTTTTCCCAAATCAAAAATATTTTTGACTTTTTCGCATTTGTTGAGATAAAGTTCAATTTTATTTCACTCACTACATGTACTAAATTTTTTTGTTGAACATGTATTGTAGAAAAGAATACCTGAAATCACAATTTAAAATGAAACTTACATAATTTTTTTTTTCTGTTATGAATGATTTCATTGTCCATTTGGTGATTTACTCTGGGTTTTTTTCCAGCAATTTGGATATGCTTTCAAACATCTGTATGCCTTTGTGAACCTATGTGAGGAGAGTGTGCCCACAGAGACCATTATAGAAGCCATTACCAAAGGCTGCAGCCTAGAAATGTAAAGGAAATGGGTCCTACAAGACA
Organism: Magallana angulata; assembly: GCF_025612915.1. Classification (NCBI taxonomy): domain Eukaryota; kingdom Metazoa; phylum Mollusca; class Bivalvia; order Ostreida; family Ostreidae; genus Magallana; species Magallana angulata. The sequence goes on along the minus strand of NC_069113.1, from coordinate 32,225,142 downwards.
CTCTAATACTAACATTCCAGAAAATAACTGTTCACAATATAATGTACATCATAATCAAAATTTGTTTTTATGAAAAGCTGATTATCCCTGTGGCCAAAGTTCCTGTGATTTACATGTAAATGTATCTATACTGTTTGAAAATGTAATACATATTTTGTTAGACTCTGCTGATTTTTTGATACAAATTCATATCACTTTTGCTAGTTTCAGTAGGTATTGTCTTTTGATACATATTGTTATATTCTATATACTGTAGTATATTGTATTGTACCCACCTTGCCCAGTGATTATAGACTATGGTTGTTTCAGTGCATTGTTAATGCAGATAAATGTGCTTCATTCAAGGTATACAGGTATACAGGTATACTGGCTGGTTGTACATGTACCTTATTTGTTTTCTTGTTTGTTTAATATTGAAAGACACACACACTTCCTACAATTTGGTCAATAAATTCATTTCAGTATTTTGTTTTCTTTATGTTCATGGTTTATAAATATCATAGTAAAAGGAGGGTAGCCATATGACTAGAAACTGCTTTACACAAAGGAACGTATTCGAAATTAAGCACTTAATTCTGAGTGCATTACTAAAACATTAATACCTTAAGTTTGTACAAAGGTAAAAATAGATGATTTAATACATATTGAATACATATTGATATATTGAATATTTAAGACATGAACTAAATGTCTTCCCAAGTTATACGAGTATAACCTGGGTTGGGGAAATCCGCGAAGCGGATTATATTATAAAAGGCGTAAATTGCTCCAGCCCAGGTTATACGAGTATAGCTTGGGTAGAAATTGAGTTAATTCCTTATCATTTAACTTTCTTCAATTTGCTGTACAATTGAGTCCGTTTTACTTTTAAAAATGATATTAATCTGTTCAAAATTCAAAAGAAACGTCAATTGGATTAGTACGTTTTTGACGTTGGTGCATTGTGACGTGTAAACCAGGTTATACAAATTTAACTAATTTTTTCTATCCAATCAAATGCCGCGTTACAACCAGAATTACATTAATTAGAATTAACTAGCATTTTTTTTGGGCGGGGGGGTGGGAGGTAATGTTTGCCAATAGAGGATCGATCTCATATCGAGACTAAAAAATGTGACTGTTGTAAGTTTAATTTGAAAGAGTGTGGAAAATGGAGCAGAGGATCTGAAATCTTTTTTTAATAAGATCAAAACTTCAGCTATCACTTTCCAAAAAAAAAAATCCCATATATTCGCAAAAGGTTATTTTAGGTCGAAGATCATCATCCCACAAACAGCTAGAAGTTTTCTTTGCGTTAAAATTAATAATTTGACTAGCTTTCTTCGTATAATTTCTACTACTAATACTCGATACAGTGTATTCAACATTTTTGGGCCATCTACATGTAATTAGATACGATCAAGTAAGAAAAATTGTTCATTGCAAAATTAAATCCCTTTTTAAATTAATAATTAAAGAAATATTTCTGCTGAGAGAGAGAGAGAGAGAGAGAGAGAGAGAGAGTAATAGTAGTTACATGTGCTTTTATAAGCTTTCTCTTCTTAGTACCTCGTACCTACAAAATCTTATCAGGTCTCGTGAATTTTTAATTTACTTGTATGCTATTTTTATTGAAATGAGATGATAAGGGCCAATAAAACGTGCCGACAGACTTATCATTTCCTGGGATAATAATGTAGATGGGACGATAAATTGAGGGGCAATATTAGTATTCGACAGTGTGTACATGATGGTACCGATCATAATTATTCGAGTACTACAGCCTACCTTTGTATGGGACACGCATATTAAACAAGGGGAGGAAACATGGGGCAATGGCTATTACTCCTTCTCTGTATTGGTAAGTAATTTGAACTAAATATCCTTTTGAATGAAACAAAAGTGATAATGAATTTAAATGTGATAATGAATTCAAATATCTTAACATTTAAATGAATTGATTAGAACATATTTTTATTGTTCTAATATATAACTGGGATTTGACACAAGATCTGAAACTTAAATTACTCGCTCCCTACTTAATGAAGTATAATTAACCAGTTAATGGAATTTTTAAAAAAACGTTCTAAAGAACTCGCACAAAAAATCGATACTGTATTGATGTGATCTTCCTTATTAATTATGAGTACCGATTATTTCTATAGGTCTGGTTGACTGTGCGTACAAGCGGTGGTTGTCCAACACAAATTTTGGGAACCCCGCGAACTGGAATGCTGGTCGAGCGCCGTGTGGTAACGATGTAGCGGTGATTCATGACGAGAGCGCCGCGGTTTTCCTTCAGGTCAACACCACCGTCAAGCAACTGGTTAGTGGAACCAAACAACTGTAATAATTAATGCAATAAAACCATTGTAATATAACCATTGAATAAATTAACAATAATTGTAAAATATATTAACCATTGTAATTATTATTGCTTTGTAACCATTGTAATAAATATTTTGATATTAGCATTGTAATAACCATTGCAATACAGCCATTGTTACAGCCATTGCAATATAACCGTTGTAGTAACCATTGTAACAACCACTGTAATATATAAAATGACCCTGTTGCTGGCACTTGGCACGGCTTACACAGCTTGCCATAAGATAACCATATAAAAATTATGTCATTGATTGTTTGCGGTAGCTATTTGATGAACTAAAGTTTATTTTTGTCCCCTCAGTTGATGCCGATGAATGGAGAAGTGGTGTTCGGATCTGATGTTGTCCTTGGCTTCACGGAACAGCCTGATCATAGCGCCTCATGTACGCCGTACAGCTCTAGTAAGTCTTGTTAACAATGGCTGCACTTATATACACTCTGTAACGGTGGTAAACACCCCAAGCGCTTTTTTAAAACATAGACTTGATTTCTATCTGACTGTACTGTATGGTATTAATTATAAATTGCAACTAAAATGATATTACTCAACAAATTCCAAAAGTAATATTATCACACATTTCTATTATGAAACTACATTGAACATTTGAACGAGATGCATGTATGTTTGAATGTTGAATGTACGATTTTTTTTCATGATTCAGTAGACCTTATAAAGGAATTGCTCTGATACATTTTGCGCATTTCACTAATCTTTACGTTCTCTTTCCTACAGATGTCGAGTTTAATGTCACCTATCCCAGAGACTGGTTCGACTCCAACAATTGGTGCGAAACGGATTCAGAAACTGGGGACTGCAAAACCATTGCCCGGCTAGATTCTGAAAAAGTGCCCTGCATGAATGACGATGTTGTTTATCCAAGCGGAAACTCATTCTACGTTAATTTAGAGACTGGAATTGATATTAAAGTCAATACTTTCAAAATTACAGGAAAAGTATGTTTTGGAATATACATGTATTCAGTTTATGGTATTTTTAACTTATAGAGAAACGTACATTGTACCTAAGTACTTATTTTTATAGGCGTATACCACGACGAGTTTTCAGTCCTTTCTGTCCACCGATCAAGGCAAAGGGATGTTTCCCCTCCCTAACAACGGCCAGAGATCGTCAGTCACCATACAGAGGCGGCCATGTAACGACCCCACGGGGTGTATGTGTGGAAACAACAAGGGGGAGGTTTGTAGCGCCATCGGCTGTTCGTGATCACTCATCCTCTATTCTGTTCAGCTTAACAGTGTAATAATCATAATGCATTGATATGTTTTAGTTTTTTGATTTAAATTATTCGCCATCATTTATGTTTGGATCAACTTTGAATCTTGATGTGTGATGTCTTTGAGTATACGTGCATATGTAGTCGTTTACAGTTGGCGCATGCTCGTAGATTGTCAGTGGTCTTTGCCATAAGCTGTCTACAGTTGTTGTTAAGCTGCTCGTGGTCTTCATGGCCATCTACATTGTATTCATTTAGTTGTTCATCACCGTTATTGTGTTTCGGTATCCACACATTTGTGTTTAGTTGTTCACTGTCTGTGTTTATAGTGTGTCTAGTTGTTCACTGTTTTTGTCTAATTGTTCACAGTATGTGTTTTAGTATGTCTAATTGTTCACTGTTTTTGTCTAATTGTTCACAGTATGTGTTTTAGTGTGTCTAGTTGTTCACTGTTTTTGTCTAGTTGTTCACAGTATGTGTTTAGTGTGTCTAGTTGTTCACTTTTTAATGTGTCTACCCATATAATTGTTTACATCTCTGATTAATTGTTCAAGGTCTATTGATATTATCTAATTGTTTATAATTCACAATATTTGTTTCCAGTACTAAAACATGTAATGAGAACAGTTTTACTGCAGGCTTCAATGTGTGCATATATATTGAAGATTTGAGTATATGTGAGAGTCATTTTATCTATTCCGAGGTAAGAACTCCGAAATCTACAATTGTTCTATCTTAGGTTTTGAATCGTATATGTGTCATACAACGAAAGAGATGCACCAAAGCGCAATGTAGAACACCATTGAAACCAGTCGGACATTGCTGCGACTTGTGTGGTGAGTAAAATATTAACAAATCTGGGGTAGGTTTTTTTTTCAAGTCAACCACAAGTTTCTTATGCCGTATGGAGTATCAAGATACAACATACATGTAATTATTTACAAATAATAGACCTATTTTATCATTTTTTAAGCCGGTGAGTTGGAAGCGAGTCCCCATATGCTGTTGTTGTTAAACTTGTATATGAGTTGTTTTATATTTCTGGGATATACATACGAGTTTTGCAAATTTCCCAGCAAAAAATTAGATTTCGTGATTTATGATATGTAAATTCTAATTTGCATTGAAATTTTGTAAGGTGGTGTCGCTGTCATGAAATTTGGAAGCGGGTTCCGATTTGATACTCTAGTGAATGGGATTCGGAGAAACCTCATCGACGGAAAATCGGAATACAAAGATGTCCAAGTAATCACCTCCAAAATCTCGGAGGACGAGATTCAGATGGTACTCTTGGACACAGATGGGGTGCGTGCGTCACAGCTGACTAGGGAAATAGCAAAGGAGGTGCAAAATGGTATGTTGAACAGTTTTTAAAAGTGCAAATGGTAAAAATATATTATATTTAATTAAATGCAATATTTTTTTTTACTTTTGTTCGAAGCATCATACGTACTTTGCATGAAAAATCAGAAGTTGGTTGAACTTATATCGGTGTGAGGTTTTATGGGTAAAATTTTGTTTTGGCCTATTTTTTTTGCAGACATTAACGCGGGCGGTTTCAAATATAGCGTTCTGAGTGTGAGAGTGGACGTTTCTTCTGGGGGAGGCAGCACGGGCCCGATATCCGGCGCACAGACAGGTAAGATTCTTCTTCAGAATAAATATACAATTATTTAATGCTTGAGCAGTCAATAGACCAGAATATTTTTCCCGAGGTGCAGGGAACAGCTCAGTATGATCTATTGCCCGAGGCCAACGGCCGAGGGCAATAGATCATACTGAGCTGTTCCCTGCACCAAGTATGATCTATTGCCCGAGGCCAACGGCCGAGGGCAATAGATCATACTGAGCTGTTCCCTGCACCAAGGGAAAAAATTCTGGTCTATTGACTGTTCAAGCATCAAATAATTGTTTTATTACCTTATTCCTTATTTAGTTTTCGGGGTTTACAATTTGCATATTGCAGATGGTTTTCGTGCCATTATGCAATATACTCAGATTTTTTTTTTCATCTTTTACATGCACAAAACCTGTTGCATGCATTACAACATCTCAATTCAGTAATAGTTTACACAAAGAAGGGGGAGTCTTCAACCCATTAGATTTGAAATAGTCTTTTACCTTATATAAAGCTTTAAAACTGTTGATTATTTGATACTTCATTTTGATAACATTGAAAGGATGTAACATCAACATACCCACGTTCTGAAATACGTTGCCGGTCCAATAGATCGCAGTCTATTGACCGGCAATCCAATAGATCGAATTCTATTGACCGGCGGTCTAATAGATCGCAGTCTATTGACCGGCAGTTCAAAATAGACGCAAATATTTAATTTGTAATAAAACAACAAAATCCCTTTGATTAGGTAATAAAAGATATTATATCAGTTACCAATGAATGATTTGTACCTCGAAGCAAAACAAAATAGTTGTCATATCTTTAAAATAAAAGTTTTTTTTCTAAATTCTTTTAATTAGCGGAATCAATCCCCAACGGAGAAATAGCGGGCATTGTTGTCGGAGGGGCAGTGGTGGTTGGATTGCTTATAGTGGTAGCCATCTTCGTATATAGAAGAAAACAGAGGTATCTTTTTCAATTCCTCTCATTCCCATTGATACACACAGAAGATCCCATGCATAAATTAAATCCTTATACATGAACAATCGTTCTTACCTATTTAACTCTTCATTCTTGCTATGTATTTCTAACAACCACAACTTGTTGTAATCGCTCCATATACGTTAATCATTTCTCAAAATAAGAAAGAAAACTCGTTGAATGTATATTAACTTTGTTAGCAACCTGGGCTGCATTTTACAAAAGAACTTACGACAAAGTCGTAAATATTTACTGTCTTGTAAGATGATCTTTAGAGAACCAAATTGACATAAAACCATTTGTTTACAAATACTTCAATTCCCATAATTATATTTTCCAGCCATAAGAATAATTCATTGATTAGTTGGTGACTAATTAGCTTTCATTAATTTGGTCGTAAGTCGTAAGTTCTTTTGTAAAACGCAGCCCTGGTGTAAAGATAAAGCATACACATTTATTAAAAAAAAAACCTCTACTGTTATAGTCCAATACATTGCTAGGATTAATTCATTAGCCGTTTTTAACATGTGATTTGCTTTGCATTTTAGTCCAACCGATGAATTGGGATTCAAAGTTTTTGATAAAATCAGTTTCAAAAAGCCAAACTTCCGGAAGCCTCGAGTTGAAGTTCCCCCTTCTTTTGGCTTCCGGTTTGGTGGACCGGAAAATGTTGGTCCATCGCAGGGTTTCGATAACCCGATGTACGGAAACAACCCACTGGAGGTAAGATAAATAAATACAATATTCAGATGATGACAGAAAATTGACATAGGCTTAATGATTATACTTTAATGATAGATGATGATAGCGTAAATAATTTTAATATTCATTTGGTATTTTTTATGTACAGAACGAAAAACCAATGGATATGGAAATGATGCCAAGTTCCCTTGGTCTGGAACAGGAGGAACAACCAACTTTCGACTCTTCCCGGGGGTTTGATAACCCACTGTATGACAGCCCACCATTAAACGTGCGTTGTTATATTATGATATTGAAATTAGTTATCCTATGCTAGAACTCGTAGAATAAATTGATATGCCAAAAAAAAATGAAAAAAAAACTTGCATGCAATTGTATTTTCTTTTGTTCAACTTAATTAATTTACGGTCACGATTCATGCAAGTTTTAATTAGCGCATAATGATAATAAGTTTTTTTTTTTTTACATTATAAGTAACTGCATGTCATGAATATTATATCGATTCCATATTTAATACTAAGTAATAACTGTATCTTTAGGAGTCAATGTTTACGGATCCCTCAGTTGTTGAGAAAACTTCTGACCTGGGATCGAGACCAACAAGCTTTGTGAACCCTATGGCCATGGTAGAGGACAACCCACAGACTTAATGACGCCTCTCTCTCTCTCTCTCTCTCTCTCTCTCTCTTCTCAATTTTTTCTCAATAATTTGCTTTCACTACATGTATGTCAAATTTTTCAAACGTAAAATTCAATAAACTTTTTTTTTCTGACAATATTTGGGTTTTTTATGTTGTTGTTGATACATTAAATGCACTAAAGAACACTGTTAACATTCAGAGCTTCGTTGTTTGGACTACTTCCTGATACAACTTCACGGTATTCTCTGTCAATATATTCACACACCGTGGACCCGCTCATTAGGAATGGGAAGTTTTCGGTCTCTCTCTGCCTCCTCGTCATCTGTTCAGTCTGACGATTTACGCCGTGGGCTTGCACCACTGGCGTATATATCTGTTCGTGAAGCGAAGACTGCACTCTGTCAATATCCAATGTAATCACAGAATTCACTGTCGGTGTGGTCCTGTCGCTATTTATAGACGATTCAGACGAAGTCGTATCACTCCATTCAATACTCTCAGACGAGGAAGAAAGCACATCAATATCTGCGTACTCGTGTATAACGTCAACATTTTCTGATATAGTAGATATGACGTCAGCGCTTTTTGCGGCACTATGATTCACATCTTCTGTGTCGTCTTTATCTTCTTCATCAGTCATTTCATTGTCATTGGGATAGCCTCCAAAACTGACGATACTGACAGCTGCTTCCTCTAGGTCGTCGTCCGATAACCGTGTGGCGGAAATGGAGGATATGTCGTTGTCGTCATCATATGCCCCATGTACTCCCTGTGGCAGAATAAAGATTAGGATATTATAGTTTTCAGTGAAACGTATACGAATGCAAATATTTGTCTTATTATGAATATCTACAGTAGAATGTATAAAATTCAGATAATTAAAGACCGCGGAACATTAACTGCACCCCTGCGAATGTGTTCGGAATGTTTTCTTTATCGTTGCTAAGTAAGTAATAAATCCAGAGGTGCTCGAATGAAAGTTCACGAGACTTCACCAATATTTGTTCACTTCCTGTGAAATTTCGAGCGGAAGTATAAGTGTTCGGATAATATTCTCAAAATACGTAAGTACTGGTCGTTTTTCATATCATATCCTACTGTGATTTATGTTAAAACGGGAAAAGCTTTCAAGATGTATGTCTTATTTTACCATCTAGCAGTTATTTATATTAAACGATAATATTCAGAACAGAGTTATCGTTCGTGTGCAAACACGTGTAGAGTGGTTGAAAATATAACCATTGGGTTGCTTAATAAATTCATAGCCATGTTTGATGCTTGTGGTGTGCAATACCATGTTTTAAAAAAAAATAATGGGTGTCTGTTTTGCATTAAAACTTAGTATATCGAGCCATTTTCAAGGTACATTCTGCATAAAATGGTAAAGTCTGTTTCACTATTGATGTTATTACTAGTCTGTCCCAAGATATTTTTGCCGCATATTTTCTTAAATTATTCAATATTTATAAATACCTCTTGGTTCAGACGATGTTCATTCAATAGTATGAAAAAATCCCAAGATTTCCCCTTTGAAACGCCCCCTCTAGCTTGTCGGGTATCAGTACACGGCTAAAAATAAAAAGTCTACGAGGTTTTTCCATTGCCAAGGAGATGAAGACGCCCGGATGATAACGTTAAAAAATTGCGCGAGGGGTCCCGAGTATTTCCGAATGGAGAAAAGATGTCAACATTCCCCATTATAAATCTCCGTAGGAAATCTGTTTTCGTTACGAGGGAAAAATGATAATGTGTGAATGAAGTTATCTTGGGAATTTTCCCTTCCATCGATTTTGATTGCACTTCAGTCACAGGTATGTGTATTTTTATTAAAAATCGTTCAAATATGCAGCAAAAATAACTTGGGACAGACTATAGGTCAGGCGCGGATCGAAAATTAATCCTCAGGAGGGATCTCTTTTAAGCATGTTAGTTGTTGAAACAGCAGACAATAACTAATTTTTGTATAGTCACATTTCTAGAACACATTTTATTCACCAATTGATGAAGATAAAATTTAAAATCAATAAATCTCTAGATTTTATATTTGACTACTATATTAAGAACCTAGATACATGGACTGTGAAATAGACTTTATACACAAGGTACGATTTTTACTGCGAAACTGAAAGGGTCAAATAAAACCACGTGGTCTAAAATTTGAATGACAATAACATTCGCAGGGGTGAACTGGCAAGATTGGAAATATACAGCTTACGTCAAGTTCACCTGTTGCAGTCAAAACGTTTGATATGGGTGGGAACAAACTGAGCGGACGTCTGAGAAAACATTGGATTGAAACTAAAGTTATAGGAAGTGTATTTTCAATCCACCTCAGCGTTTCTAACTTGCTTTAGAGTAAAATAATCGGATTTTACCAATCAGTATAAAATCACCAAAGATGAGAAGATCACATTTCTGGAGAGATTTCCTACGCAAGGCAAAGCATTGTCCGGGGACTTCCAAAAATCAGTCGTCACAAGTCTGAAAGTGCAAGTTGATACGCGGTTTATTCCAAGAAGAGAATAATTCAAATTCTAATTTAATAAATTAATATTATATACCCATGATTATATAAAATGTTTATAATTATACGAAGTCATCGGACGATGCTTTGCATTGCGTATAATCTATCCTGCGGGGGTTTATTCGTTTGACAATTATAATGGATTAAATTTTCAATTATGACTTCCCATGCAATACATTTTTAAAAATGAGAAACTATGTACATTATATAGACCTAGTACTTTTCGAAAATTGTCAATTGTGTGTTTAATAATTCATTATCCAAAAATTTAAGTATCATTCTTTGAATTGATACTTCTTTGATATTCAGTCTGTAAAAAGCGAGCATGCTGTAGGAGAATGACACCCACACCTCATCCACGTGACCATTACTTTTTTCGATACTTAATTACAAGTTATTAAATTGATATTAATTACTGTTTGTACCTTTGTGAAGGTGACCTTCCTCTTCTTGTAGAGAAACCAGAGTAAACCCACCGTCAGAACACTAGCTGCGCATATTGACAGTTTGGTTGACGTCTTCATTTTGAAAATGGAATCTGATGACGTCATAATCGACTTACGTTACAAATAGCGCTAAAAATACAAACATTTGCCGATATATGGGCCAAGTACGCATGATTCAAAACTCAATTTTTATATTCACGCTTTGCTCGGTAACATAATGGTCTTACTGATTTAATCTATGCCATTTTTATTGGCGTGTTCCCATTTCGCCTTAAAAATTAATACAGTTAAAAAGGGTGTAAAATTATATGTAGTAAGGTCAAATGATATTTGTTTACCGAACATGTACTACTGTAAAAAAAAATAACTTGTAAATTGACAACATATTTCAATAATAATTACTTAAATTGCAAAGTAAAAAAAACGTTATTTAATATAAAACAGGCACGTAGCATCAGGAGGGGGGGGGGGGGGCGGGGCACTTTTTCTTGCACCAACAAATTTTCTTAAATTTACGTATAAAAAATTAAATTGAATTATCATGGAGTTGCCCCCCCCCCCCCCCATGTTTTTGGGGAGTAGGTAAAAAAGTGGAATGAAGGAACGGAAATGTAGAGTGAAATTGAGTTGTAAGATAATACGCCAGCCCCCCCCCCCCCCCCCCCCCCCCCACGGATTAGGATTTTAAAGAATTCGGAAATTGAGTCCCTCCCCTCCCCCCCCCCCCCATGTTTTTTGGGAGTAGGTAAAAAAGTGGAATGAAGGAACGGAAATGTAGAGTGAAATTGAAGTTGTAAGATAATACGCCAGCCCCCCCCCCCCCCCCCCCCCCCCCACGGATTAGGATTTTAAAGAATTCGGAAAGTGAGTCCCTCCCCCCCCCCCCCCCCCCCCACACACACACACATACTTTTCTTTTGGAATTTGTTAAAAAATGGAATGAAAGTACGGAAATGTAGAGTGAAATTAAAGTTATAGATACTACGCCAGCCCCCCCCCCCCGCCCCCCCCCCCAATACCGGTGATGCCATAAAAAAATAGTAGTACTTAATTTGATGTTTATACAAGTTCCCATCTCCCCTTAATTTACCCCAGCGCTTACTAATAAACCTTTGACTGTCAAGATATTTGCGATCTTAATTTGATAAAAGTGATAGACAATCCCTGAATTTGTTAAGTTTTACAGACATTTTGTTATACAATACTACCGGTATACCAACATAAATCAATACAGATGAATACAATGATATTTAAAAAAAACTTATCATTTCGGCATTCTGGAAACGGTTAAGGTCAAGATCTAGTAAATGGTTCCAGACTGTCTTTTTGGTGCTAGAACCATTATGACGTCATAATTGATTTGATGAATCTTTTCCCGTATTTTACGGCTTTAAAGGAATTATATAGAAAATAAAACAATATTTAGACATTCTATATTTAATCATGGGAAAAGTAATCCCGGTACCTATATTCAATTTGACATCATTTTAAAGAGGAGGCCAGGAGCTTGTTTAATGCCGTTTTTAGAGACACTGTAGGCATTCTAGATATATTTCATTACTCAAAAATATACAAAACTCGGATATTTGTTACTTTTATCCTTCACATTTCATAAAAAATGATTGGTTAAAACATGATTTTTCATTGCGTTTACCAAAAAATTAAGCCCGGGTACACCCTATGAAACAAAGATATTGTTATGAAGCATCATTAAAAGAGTTTCTATCTTGAATTTCATAAACCTGTAGGCACCTTTCATTTACTAGATCTTGACCTTAAAAAGGATTTACATGAAAAGGTGCCAACAACCCATAATTAAAATATATGTATATGGTTTATGAACATGTTAGAATAATGAAGACGAATTGTCGATCATTCGTGGGAATAATATTCATAATATTCCATAAATTTTGAAAAGGTGATAAATGTACAGTGACACTAAATAATATAGGTAAATAGATAATATTACAAATTATTACTAAGCAGTAACTCGACAAGATGAGATAATCTATCTTCTATCTTGACTAAAATTCTTTGGATTTGCAAATGCTTCCATTCACAAAACTAACAACTAACAACTAACGCCAATCTTTCTGCCCAATTGCAAAAATTAAGTTGTGAAATGAATGATTTGAATGAACGACATGTCGACCTACAGTCACGGAGCATGAGGGAAAATTTAATCTTTCATGGAATTGTCGAAACAGATAACGAAAATTGTGAAGACAAGTTAAAAGAGTTCATTGCAGAAAAGTTAGACATAAGGCACACCGTAGAATTCCATCGAGTTCACAGAATGGGGCGCAGGGTGCACGGAAAAACGAGACCCATCATTGCGAAGTTTGTTCAATTTAAGGAACGGGAACTAGTGCGGAAATCAGCTTTTACTAAGCTAAAAGGAGAACAAAATAGAAATTATGGAATTAACGAACAGTTTCCGCGTGAAATTAATGAGAAGAGAAAATTACTCTATCCTTACTATAAATCAGCAAAAAGACAGCAGAAGCGGGCCCAACTCATATATGACAAACTTTACATCGATGGCGATTTATTCACACCCCCACCCCAAGATGACACAAACAATCCACAACTAGATCCTCCGACACGTTCTGGGCCCACCGAATCGAGACGGCTATCAGCAGCGGCACCGACGTTCACACCAAGACCCAGGGGCGGAGGTCGAGGAGGCAGAGGACAGAGGAGATAGGGAAACGCGATGAAAACGCGATTGATGACCAGCATGATTTCTATGGCACCGACTCTCTTAACTATTCTCAGACTGATACTTCTGATGATGTTAACCTACAATATTCTGGAAATATTCTCAAACTATTATCCATAAACGTCTGCGGTATCAACAGACGTCTCAACTATCCAGAGTTCATATAAATAGTGAACCGTTATGATCTATTGTGCTTCACCGAAACAAAAACAGACGACCTGGACACCATCGAACTGGACAATTACGTATTGTTTGCGAAAAATAGACAGGTGTGTGCGCGAATCCGGGTGCCGTGAAAACTTATCTAAATGTATTACGCCTATAGAAACAGAATGTAAATATGTTTATTGGTTTAGGGTGAAGGGTGAATTGTTTGATTGTGAGAATGATGTTTTATTTGGTTTTGTATACATCCCACCTCAATGTTCAAATTATAGTTCATCAGAAGCATTTAACGAAATAGAACTTGAGTACTTAAATTTAATTTCTCAGTTTGACTATGTGTGTTTAACAGGCGATTTCAACGCCAGAGTATCTGACAAGAAAGATTTTTTTGAGGAAAGTGATTTGTCAAATTTTGAAGTATCGATAGACACAGATTGTGATATCCTAACTGATGTAAACAAGTTGAATATTTTTAACATTAATATTGATAGAAAAAGTTGTGATAAAAAAACCATTTTTTGGGGAAATCAGCTGTTGAATTTTTGTAAAACAAATAGTTTATATATAATGAATGGAAGAGTTAACGGAGATGCAGATAGTGGGAATTTCACCACTACAAGATCAAGTGTTGTTGACTATTTTATTTGTAATGCAAATTTTTTTAAGTTTGTTAAACATTTTGAAGTATTAGATTTTAACTGTTTGTACTCTGATATCCACATGCCATTGACTTGTCAGTTAAGCTGTGAAATGTTAAATAACGAAAATTATAAGGATATATCATATCATGTCAATCCTACACAAAGAATCAGATTATGGGATCCAAACAAGTCGAGCGAGTTTTGCCAAAATATAAATACATTAAATTTATTAAGTATTGAACAAACTATAGATGATAAAGTACGCGACTCTGTCGAAATACAGAAGGAAGATGTAGATTTTTTGTTCAATAGTTTAGCTGATGTACTATTATCCTCAGCCAAAACCACTTTTGATACATTTTTACCGCGCAATAAAACTTCGGTTAGAAATAGCAAAACAAAACAATGGTTTAATGCGGATTGTTTCACAGCAAGAAAAAATTGTAGGAAAATTAGACGCAAATTCAAGTTATATGGAACCAGCGTGTTTAAATCCGAGCTGCAAGGAGCACAGAAAAAATATAAGCGCACATTAAATAAATCTTACAAAGTTTATAGAAATAACCTACAGCGTAACATTAAAACATTAAGAAGTTCAAATCCAAGAGAATACTGGAAACTCGTGAATGATAAAAGCTGTAACGAATCTAACGATATTAACATATAGTAGATTTTTACGACTATTTTAAAACTGTTAACGCGAACGAACATGATTTAGATATTGAATTAGACTATTCTTCCTTCAATGATAAATGCGAAGATACATTTTGTAACTCTTTGCTCAATGACCCAGTTACCGCGGCCGAAATTCTTGAGGTTGTTAAAACTATTAAAAATAACAAATCGCCGGGACCAGATACTGTTGTTAATGAATATATTAAGTCATCCATTAATAGCATGATACCATTATATGTTAAACTTTTTAATTTAGTGTTTGATACTGGTATTATTCCGGAAGCCTGGCTGGTCGGGAACATAAAACCAATATATAAGAAAAAGGGTAGTTATGCTGACCCACAAAATTACCGTCCGATTACTCTTTTGAGCTGTCTAGGAAAGGTTTTTACTTCTGTATTGTGTAGACGGTTAACTACTTTTGTTTATAATGTTAATCTTATCAGGGAAAATCAGAGTGGTTTTAGAGAAAATTATTCTACAATTGACAATATGTTTGTTCTTTACTCCCTGATTGAACTTTTTTCACTTAAGAAAAAGAAACTCTTCTGTGCTTTTATTGATTTTAAAGCTGCATTCGATAAAGTGTGGAGAATAGGATTATGGAAAAAATTCATTGAATATCAAATTAAAGGGAAATGTTTAAGGGTTGTTGTCAATATGTATAATGGCTGTAGATCAAGAATATTTTATAACAATGATTTTTCCGAATATTTCCCTTGTCAAAATGGTGTCCGTCAGGGAGAAAACTTATCTCCGTTTCTTTTTGCATTATATCTTAATGATCTTGAAGATTTTTTATCACATGAAAATGTCATAGGACTAAAAAGCCTGTCTGAAGAAATTGAACAAAATTTAAATTGTTATCTAAGAATTATGATTATGTTGTATGCAGACGACACTGTGTTGATGTCCGAAACCGAAGATGATCTACAATATCAGCTTCATTGTTTTCAAATGTACTGTGAAAAATAGAAATTACAAGTGAATGTTGAGAAAACTAAAATTATTATTTTTGGTAAAGGTAGACAAACCTCAAAAGTATCATTTCTATACAATGGTAACGAAATAAAAATCGTCAAGGAATTTAAATATTTAGGCGTTATATTTTCAAGAACAGGCTCTTTCTACAGTACTAGGAAATATGTAGTGACGAGAGCTACCAGAGCTATGTACGCAATAATTAAAAAGTCAAGAGAATTAAATCTATCGATTGATTGTCAACTTGATATGTTCGACAAAATGGTTGTTCCAATTTTACTGTATGGTTCTGAACTGTGGGGTTTTGAAAATTTATGTATCATTGAAAAATTGCATCTTAAATTTTGTAAACTTGTACTTAGTCTTAAGACGTCCACACCAAATTTTATGATCTACGGTGAACTTGCTAGACATCCATTGTGTGTGAAAGTAAAAATTAGAATGTTGAATTTTTGGATAAGATTGTTGAAAGGTAAAGAATCAAAATTGTCATATATATTGTATAATTTTTTACATAGCCTAACACAAATCAATAATTATAATTTCAAATGGGTTGAATGTATACAGAATATTTTACATGAATGTGGTCTAAGCTATGTCTGGTTGACGCATAATGTAGAAAATGAAAAATGGATTTTAAATGTTGTTAAGCAAACTTTGATTGACCAATTTCAACAAAAATGGGTCTCTGATTGTAACGCATCTAGTAAAGGATTGATCTATAACTTGTTTACCAATAACACTTTTGTACCTAGAAATTACATAAACTCTGGTGCTTATATGAATAACATTACTACATTAGTTAGATTTAGAACAAGCAACCATAAACTGCCAATTGAGACAGGCAGATGGAACAATGTACCTAGAAATCAACGATTTTGTAATTTATGTAAAAATAACATTGGCGACGAATATCACTATATTATGATATGTCCGGAATTGAAAGAATATAGAAAAGCTTATTTACCATCAATGTATTTTAGACGACCAAATGCTTTCAAATTTTTTGAATTATTTTCATGTAATAAATTAGCTGTTATTAATAACTTATGTAAATTTATCAATATTATCAATAAGAGAGTCAACTCTCCAGGTTGATGTGTACAGTATACACCTTTGCTTTTTGTTAAATATTGTATGTATTGTATATTTTCTCTATGTTGTTTTATACAATATGAGAATAAATAAAATGAAATGAACAAAACTAGATAATGCATGTATAACAATTGTATAATCGTATTTCGGAACTCATTACTCAATATTCTCTTAAGTTTATAGAAAGGCATTTGTGCGTAGTAAAAATGAAGTACATGTATACCGAATTGCCCGTCAATTAGTTTCTGGTTAATTATCTTTAAGCTGAATCAGATCTTCAGCTGCAAATCTATATCTTAATCTGTAATTAACAGGAATAATAAATATGCTGACTTATAGAGCTTTAGGCATTTTAAATAAAAGACAGATAACGCAAGGTTGATATCGAATTACATGTTAATTAAATTAACTCATGCGATTAAAGACTAAAATAATACTTTTCAAAAACAATATCCATAAAACTATTTATTATGTTTGAATTAGTAATGAAAACAAAACAAACATAGATAAAGTAGAAATCCCCAAAATACAAATGTAGAACCAAAAGTATAAACATGTTTATTTTATAATTCTTACCACAACACTTTTGATTTCATGCAGTTTAAAGTATTAAAGACAGTTCAGCTTTATATATATATATGATAAAATGACGCACAATGTGTATTAATAGGAAAAAATCAGCATATTTATTCATTTTTAAGAAAGACTTATAATTGTCATTAATAATCCTCGATGTAAATCAAAGGGGTCTTTAGTAATGAGTTCCAAAATTCTACTATCAAATAACTATTCATAACTTGTATTGTTTTGTGAATTGCAGTATTTGCAAATGCCAGGAATTTTAGTCAAGATAGAAGATAAATTATCGAGATAGCTATCCCAACAAAAAGTCGGTTTCGATTAAGAAACTAAATATTTATCTCGACTTGATGAGATAATTATCTTGACTTTACGTGAGATGCTATGTTGACCAAAAATTATGTGGATGGCAGAAATATGCCACCATAATTTACTTATTGATATTTTGTTCATCCTTTAAGTTATAGTGAATTTTAACATGTATATTTCCGCTTGAAATTAACAAATTAGGTCGATATAATTAGTCTTTAGTTGAATATTTCCAACTTCAAATCTGAGACCTACATGTAGCGGCTAACCTAGCGATCCGTTCAATAGACCTAGATATCTAGGACCTAGCAGTCAGGCTAGCTGCTACGATCTTTATCAGCCCAGATCGCGACTCCCGATAGACATAATATTGATCGCCCTCGCTTTATTTTTTAATGTTTTTATTAATCGATATGCCCTATTGTCAGATTTGGTCATTGTGCCACATTAAGAAATAAAGTATCTCCACAATTAAATGTGTATCTCCACGTTAAAGAAAGTATCTCTATATCTAAGAATTTAAAGTATATCCACGATGATCTCAAATAATAATGTGGTGTAAACACGAATGTATTTCATTTTATATGATATTTTATATTTGGACAAATAGTTTCAGTGAAGAATATATACTATGCCAATTTTTATAAGGATTCAATCTATCATGCTTCTATAATAAGAAAAATCACAAAATATTATAGCTCCAAAAACATGTTAATGTTCCCTGAATTTTGAAGTTTAGGCAGTTTAGGATGCAAATAAATAGAGAATAATTTATTTTAAATCAAGAAACGTGAAAGAAACGGAAATTTCAGCGTGGACAGCCCAATGTAATTCTGTACACAAAACCTGTCAACGAAGTCCGGGGTTACAGCACAGCCCATCATAACACACTTTTTACTAACGTGCAGGTTTCAAGACAGTAACTAAAGGTAATGTTACTCTAACCTCACTCTTTAAGTTCTGGCTTCAAGAATTATGTGCTTTTTAAATAACAAACAGATAAAGACACGCTTGAAAAATAAACATTCATACTTACAGCTGTTAAGGTAACTTTTCACATCTATTGCTGAGGTTAAAATTCAGTTTGGAAATATTTGATTTTAAACTTTTAATGTACATGTAACATATTTCTATTCTTTAAATACATGTAACTTTTGATGCGTCATCCTAATTGTGCTGTATCCTAGTGAACATACCTCAAAACAATTTTACTGAGTATATTTCCAATACAACAATTGATGACAACTGATGTTAAATTGTTTGGTATACAGATATATATTAACTTTAAACTGGTATTAGATACACATCATGTAATTTATTTCATTTTCACTGGTAAATTTATTGATAAAAAAAATGATGTGCTATGTGCTTGTTATCTCAGAAAAGTGAGCGACAAAACACAAATAGTAAAACATTTTTAATTTTCTTTAATTTTATTTCAAATCTGGCGATGATTGGGCACGGCTGTTTAAGGGTAATGGGCCGCCATACATGACAAAGGGCATGCCCCAAATTTCAAAATTCAACACATCAAGTAACATCATACATGTAGTTAACATAATTCAACAAATTCAAACAAAGTTCAAAGTTCATTCAAAGTTCACTCAAAGTTCAAAGTTCACAGGTTTAATACCTTGACACTGGGAGGTGCAGAAGTCAAGAATTTACGATTGACCCTTGGGAGGTGCAGGGGTCGATGTCGATGTCCACATAATAATACATGCACTTGTCTGAAATGACCAGCGCCGCTCATTCATGCCATAAGTTCCCAAACTCGAAAGCAGCTATGGTGCTTTAGAGATTGGGAACTCCGCCACCATATGGGTGGGGGTATGAGCGGATTTAACTTACAACCGTGCCCTAGGGTAAGCTTGCTAAGCCGGATAACAAGCATGCCCTTTTGTTAAGATAGCCTCAAGACCCCCCTGAAGAGTATTTAGGAAAACAGCATTAGCCAATTTTGACAAGTGTACTCCATCACAGAAAAACAAGGAGTCACGCTTTATATCAGGATGGCGGATAATTGCGCCGTCATACCGCAAGGCTAACCTGGATGCACAAGAATTAAGGCGTTTACGTTGTGATTCTATAGCACGAGAGTTTTGAGAATAACGCCATTGTATGCGTGGAAGGATGCAAGACCAAATGACCTTAGAATGTGGGAAGTTGGTTTGAATAAATTGAAAAAGCTTCATGCAAACTAGCCTGAGTTTTCTAATAGAAGTCTCCCCTAAGTCATTTCCCCCACAGTGTATTAAAATGACATTAGGTGCAGGACCCACCTTTGCAAGGGTTTTAAGCTTCTGCTCTACTTGAGACAATTTCAGGCCACTGTACCCCTGCCACCATAATGAAATATTTAGCCTTTTCAAGTTCAGGTGAAGACCTCCAGGTCTTAAAAATGCTTCTAATTGAGCATGCTTCAGTATTGAGGACCCCACTAACCACACTTTTTGTTTGTCTACAATAGATAAGCAAAGCCTATGAGTTAGAATTTTGGTATGCGAATGTATGACTTGTAACACGAAGGTTTCCATCTTCCACATTTCTGAATTGTTTCCGCAGAAAAGCCTTGCAATGCCAATTCAGTGCTACATGTAGCTCCAATCCGAAAAGAATGAGATTTGTATCTTGTGTTCTCCGGTAACTTAAGGACGTTGGATCCTGCGATCAAAAGTCTCTAAGTTTTTTTCTAAAGTATTTTTTTAACATCTACACACATATCTCAACCAAAATTCAAAATAAAATGTTGGGGTCTATATGCTCCTTTCTGTGCTACGGTGTATTTAATATGACCTTTCTGCACTGAACGTGCAAATTGCACATAAATCGCTTTTCCCTCTATATTTTTTTATCGAAATGAACCATTGTATCAAATACAAATTTACATTATTTAGAATTAATAAAATCAAAATTATCATAATGAAAAAGTTTGCAATTTCTTCACCTTATTGATATGTTGACCTTTTTGCGCTGAAAAAATACTATTTTTATTCATAAACGATTCAACATGCAATTAAATAATTTAAAAGTCTCAAACTTTTTCTCAAATTATGACAGATTTGTCAAAAGATACTTAAATATTCAGAAAATAAAACCAAGTATGTGTCTATGATGTAAATTTTGAGATATGGTATGAAATAAGCTAATTTTATGGGGAAATTGGAGTTGATTTTCCTTTAATTTTATGAAATATCACTTAAACATGCCAATATATGTCGATAGAAATATTGAAATATTGTTGAAATATGTTTTTTGATATTCCAATGCAAAAACTATCTAAAAATTTGGTCTGCACGGAAAATAAGAAAGCTAAAATTACGGTACTCTAAACCAACCGAGTTATGAAAAATGTTCATTTTCTTCTGCAAAACCTTCCGCCACAAAATATAGTCCCTTACTACGCTTTCTAAATATGGAATTTTTCCTTCTCTATTTTATTCAATATAGTTTGTTTGTCATTGTAAAAAAGGAATTTACAAGTAGAATTCATATATGACACAGAATTTCAAGACTAGAGATGACCCAAAATGGCTACCCAAAATCAGAGGATCGAACCTCTTTAAGACGAACTATTGCTTTTGAGAGTACTGCCGTAAACTGGTATCTCGTGAGCGGGGTCTTATCAAAGTGACAAAAAAAGAGGCCCTGCAGTCAACGGACGGACACTTAAATATTTCTCAACAAGCTTAAATTGACACGCAACTCCCTCAGATTTACCAATTTGAAAAATGCATGGTACCTTTTCCTACCTGGTCAGTCTTGGAATGTTTGAGATTGATTAACAATAGCTGTTTATCAGGATCTAGAGTTAGATTTTCCATACCAAGTACAATATTGTTCGGAATTTTACAGTGAACTGTGAATTCACCGACACGAAATAAACCATGAAATGCCAGTGAAAATGCTGCCGAGAAAAGACTTGTTTCATAAGAATTAGTGCATGTAGTGGGTAAAACCAAAATTATTTTTTCAAGCAAGTCTTTAGTTATAGGCAGTCTTGTATCAGAATTGTGATTTAACCGTTTCATGCCCTGCAAAAGCTTTGTAACTAAAAATTGAGAAGTTGGGTCCCCCATTCCTTGTAACTTGCAGTGGTAAGAAATTGCAGACAAATACGAACGCACCGTTGAATAAGCAAGGCCAAATGTTGATAGATGCAATAAGTACTGAACCACCGAACATAGTGTTGGAGGCCAATATGCAAGTGCGAACTGATGACAAAATTTTTGATACGACAGTAAACCGACTTTTTGAACCCTGTATGTGTTATCGGATAGTGCAGCTTCTAGCAGCCGATCAAGTTCAAACTTGAAATAAGGTTGTGAAATGACTGGGGGATGGGTTCGGGGTCCCTCCTTGCATTTGGTGCGGCCTGGCGAAACCTGGTCCACTATTTACGAGAAATGGCATCAGCAATATTATCAGATTTAGTTGAAATATATTCAGCACGAAATAAAATGTTGTGTCGCATGCATTTTAAGACAAATGCTCTAACTAATACCATGACAAGCTCAGATTTAGAGGTTAGTGTGTTCAAAACTGCAACCAATGCCTGATTGTCTATGTGAAATGTAATTTTTTTGTTGGCTAATTTGTTGCCCCAAATGATAACAGATAAAACCACAGGGATAAACTCTAATAGGGTCATGTCGTGATGCCCATCGATATATTTCCAATTTTTGGGCCAACTAAAGAAACACCACTCCCCATTCAAATACGCACCACATCCTAGTTGAGCAGACCCTGAGCTATCGGTGAACAAATTGAGATTTTGATCTGAATACCATTCTTCTTCTAAGAAATAAACCACACCGTTAAAATCCTCCAAAAACCTACACCACATAAAAATGTCCTCTCGCATAGATTGAGTAACTCTTAGGTAATGATGTGGTTGCGTGACACCGATGATGGCGTCATACAGGCGCCGAACAAATGCAAGGCCTTGCCGAATTGCCCTTGTAAAGAAATTAAGTTTTCCCAGCACTGACTGCAACTGCTTAAGTGTGACTTTTTTGAGTGGAAACATTTGTTTTAAAAGATTTTGGAGTTCAACACATGTTGGATAAGGTACTCTAACCAGCATTTCAATAGTGTCGATTTCCAAACCTAAAAACGTTAAGCAAGTGGTAGGACCTACAGTTTTATCCTCAGCTAAAGGTACCCCTAGATCAAGACAAATACTATGAAATGTAGACATGGTGTCCTTACAAACAGAAGCATTGTGACCCGCAAATATAAAATCGTCCAAATAGTGGTCTATTGTGTCTACATGAGATTTTTTTATTGCCAACCAGTTTAAAAATGTTGCAAATTCTTCAAAGACCTTACATGACACAGAACACCTCATTGATAAACACTTATCAATGTAGTACATATCATCAAACATAAAACCAAGTAGGTCAAAATCCCCTGGACATATTGGCAAAAGTCTAAAAGCTGATTTTATATCGCATTTTGCTATAAATGCCCCCTGACCAATTTTAGCAATCATCTGTATAACCGAGTCAAAAGATGTATATTTAATTGAGCTTTCCTCTGGGTCTATGAAAAAAATTATTACGCTATTGAATTTAGGAAATGAGAGGTGTGTTATTAATCTCCAACCAGAGTTGTCCCCCTTTGGCACCACTCCGATAGGAGATATGCGGAGGTTTGAAATTGGTAGATCCCGAAATGGCCCCCGAACCCGTCCTAATTCTACTTCCTTCATTATTTTTTCTCGAAGCTCGTTGTGATGTTCATACGCAGATATCAAATTTTTTGATTGAATATGAATTCTTGGCCCCGTGTAATATAATTGAAAACCCTGGGAAAACCCTAAAAATAATTTTTTCGCAGTCTGAGTTTTTGGATAATCTGACAAGTACTTCTCAAGTGCCGGGAGTTTAATAGGGGTTTTGCCGAGGCCCCACACCTTGTGGGTTTGTAAATCTAAAACGGGGGCGCAGGTTGTTGTGGTTCTGGGGTTCCCTGAAATGCGATTGTTTTGTCCTGGGTTGATTATTAGCATGTTAAGTTGGGAATCTGGGGGCACGAAAATTATGCATATGAGTTTGAGCAAGAGTGCAGTGTATTATAGCATGCTGGCCGCTACAACGTAAACAACTGTGAGTGTACGTGCAAGGAAACTTTTCGCAAGACCCTTTGAAATTGAAGTTGTAGCACTTTCCTATAGATGTAGCTCTGGGCAGGGTTTGAGGAGCATTAACGGTTGAAGTTGGGGTCATGTACATTAACCAGAGCTCAGAATCCACTTCCCCCCATGATGATGCTGGATTATGAGCCTTACGTAACCTATACTGAACATCGTATTCTTTCCATCCCACTGCTCCCCTATTAGCCCCCATCCTAACACACTGCATGTATTTCAAAAGCTCTATGGATTTAGCAGAGTGGCCACTAAGATAAATCCCAGCAAATATAAACATGAGATCAGTCCACTGTTCTATGGTATCAACCTTTTTGGGGTTAGCATCCTTTGATATTATTTCCCCCATATTATTTACAATTAATTTCTTCTCATCCCCACCAGGTCTAGGAGGTAATAGAGAGGCCAGATCAATATACTGCCCTTCTATAATTTTTTGTTTAATTGCGTTGCTAACGTGCATACCTAGCATGTTGTGGACCGATGGGACTGCTGGAGGAATATCGTCCATGCATATGGCATAAGAAGATGACGTCGTTGTCCTTGATGGTTGCGTGACCTCCGAATTGGTTTGCACCGGTTCTGAGCATGTGCTTATCAAAGATAAAAATTTAATATTAACTTAACCAACATATCTTCTCAGCAACAGGAAGTGAAAGAAAGATTATTGGGCTTGGGCTTTAATTTATATATTCAATGGGGAGATAACTCTAGTAACTAGATCTCGTTACGAGTAACGAGTAGGTCTTCCGTCCGATTTTGTTTTCATATGATACGATGAAATATCGATATTCTCTGCCAAATCTGCGATCTTGGTGAATCTAGGTTTTTTGTCTCGAGACCGAAAACGGACGAACAAAAGAGGTTTATGAAAATAAAAGCTAGGTTTTTTTTTTATACATTTGTTTATTGTACACTACTGTTAATCATGGGAGATGAAACACCAAAGAAAATCAGTTAAACTTGTGAAAAAAATGAATTGTTTGAACTCTTCTGGTGAGTACCGGAAGTGACGGTTGACAAAAGAAAACCCGTTTAATATATCTTCAATCGATTGTCTATCATTTATAAAAGTTTATGTCTCAATTCACTTACAGTGACTAAAATCTCGCTGGTATCAATTTTGTAAAAAGGCTAGGTACCAAAGATATTTGAAATCTTGATTGTTTTCAAGTTATCTGTAATATAGTTTACGAGTGTCTTGGCCCCTCATTTAAGGGGCCAGCCCCTTTTTCTCAATCGAAATGTCTCACGAATACTAACATTTTTGTTCTTACACCCATCTAAAATTGTTGTTCATTTTTTAGATACAAATGATTGAATATTTTAGGGGCCAGCCCTCTAGATCCTTAATGGGGACAGACTTTAGAGTTTTGATTAGTGGAATCGATTAGAATCATCAATGCAAACATTTTCTTTTCTACATTGCCTAACAAAATATGTCTCCTTCTCTAGATATATTGCATCAAAGTTTAAGTACTTTAGCCCCTTAAAATCCCTAATTACGTCATAAATGGGTGTGAAAATGATTTTACCTGATAAATATTGCTACAATCAACAACTTTGCTTCTATATTGTATTACAAAATTTTGATCGTTTTTAAGTTATTTGTAATAGAGTTTACGAGTGTCTTGGCCCCTAATTTAAGGGGTCAGCCCCTTTTTTTTATTTTGTTGGAAAGAACGTTTAATTATCTACTACTTTTGTAGTATATGTCTTAACAAAATATTGACCGATAAAAAGATACAGATGAAAACGTATGAAAATTTTGAATGAAAATTCGTACTCAATTTTCGAGCCCAGGCGAGCTCCAAGAAATGGCGCCACTGGCGTAAAAAAATATAATAGTGCACAACTTCAAACTATAGACTACCTATCCTGAAAATTTCATAGTCATATCTCTGATAGTTTCTGAGATCAGCTCTGCACAAAATAGGTCGTGAAAATGGACAAAATGGCCGATAAATCGGTACCGGAAGTGCCGACAGGAAAAATCTCAAAAACGTATGAAGTTTACATCAAGTCTCATCTTCTCTGAAAAAATGGTCGAAATCGGTCGAATAGTTTTCGAGAAATCTCGTGCACAAAATTTGTGGAAAAAAAAAATAATAACTAGATACAATCTCGTTACGAGTAACGAGTAGGTCTTCCGTTCAATTTTTAAACGATACGTTTAAAATAACAATGAAATTTCAAAAGTCCCTTCAGCCACTTCATTTCAAAAAATGTATACGATTGTCAATATCCTTTAAAATGCTTAACAAAGAGTTTTGGTTTTTCACATAAAGCACATTAAAGATTTAAGATTTTAGTACCCTTATTACGTCATCAATGGGTGTTGAAATGAGTTTTACAAACTGTTATTGTTACGATTAACAACTTTGTTTCTATAATGCATTACAAAATCTTGATCGTTTTCAAGGTATGTGTAATAGAGTTTACGGGTGTCTTGGCCCCTAATTTAAGGGGCCATCCCTTTTTTCTTGAGTTCATTTGAAAGGTCTCACGAATACTAACATTTTTTGTTGTTAAACTTATCTAGAATTGTTGATCGTTTTTGAGATACAAATGATTGAATATTTTAGGGGCCGGCCCTCTAGATCCTTAATGGGGACAGACATTGGTGTTTTGATTAGTGGAATTGATTAGAATCATCAATACAAACATTTTCTTTTCTACAATGCTGAACAAATTATGTCTCCTTTTCTAGATATATTGCGTCAAAGTTTAAGTTTTTTGGCCCCTGAAAATCCCTAATTACGTAATAAATTGGCATGGCAATGATTTTTTTCTAACAGATATTGGTAATATCTACAACTTTGCTTCTATAATGCATTACAATATCTTTATTATTTTTAAGTTATTTGTAATAGAGTTTACGAGAGTCTTGGCCCCTAAATAAAGGGACCAGCCCCTTTTTCTTGAATTCATTCGAAAGGTCTTACGAATACTAACATTTTTTGTTCTTACACTTATTTAGAATTCTAGATCATTTTTGAAATAAAAATAATTGAATATTTTAGGGGCCAGCCCTCAAGATCCTTAATGGGGACAGAAATTCGTGTTTTGATAAGTGGAATCGATTTAATTCATAAATTCAAACATTTTCTCTTCTATGATGTCTAACAAAATATGTCTACTTCTCTATTTATATTGCGTCAAAGTTTAAGTTCATTGGCCCCTAAAATTCCCTAATTACGTAATAAATGGGCGTGGCAATGATTTTTTCTAATAGATATTGGTATTATCAACAACTTTGCTTCTATAATGGATTACAATATCTTTATCGTTTTTAGGTTATTTGTAATAGAGTTTACGAGTCTCTTGGCCCCTAAAAAAAGGGGCCGGCCCCTTTTCTTGATTTCGTTGGAAAGAACTTATGATTATCTACCACTTCTGTTATATATATCTTAACAAAATATCAACTGATAAAAAGATACAGATCAAAACGTATGAAAATTTTGAATGAAAATTCGTACCCAATTTTCGTGCCTAGGCGAGCTAAAGGAAATTGCGCCACTGGCGTAAAAAAATATAATAGTGCACAACTTCAAACTATAGACTACCTATCCTAAAAATTTCGTATTCATATCTCTAATACTTTCTGAGATCAGCTCTGCACAAAAAAGGTCGTAAAAAATAGAAAATCCGCCGTAACTCGGTACCGGAAATGACGATTTCCAAATTTCAAAAAACGTCTAGAATTATGACCTCTGGCAATCATTTGTGAAAAAATGGTCAAAATCGGCCGAATAGTCTCTGAGAAATCGCGTGCACAGAATTTGTGGAAAAAAATAATAATAAGAAACAGTACGAAAACAATAAGGTCTTCCGTTGGAAACGGAAGACCTTAATAACTAGATACGATCTCGTTACGAGTAACGAGTAGGTCTTCCGTTCAACTTTTAAACGATACGATTAAAATATAAATGAAATTTCAAATTTCCCCCTCGACCACTCCCTTTCAGATTATGCATACGATTGTTAATATCCCTTGAAATGCTTAACAAAGAGTTTTGCTTTTTCACATACAGCACATTTAAGGTTTAAGATTTTAGTCCCCTAAAACCCCTAATTACGTTATTAATTGGTTTAGAAATTAGTTTTACAAAGTGATATTGTTACGACCAACAACTTTGTTTCTATAATGCATTAAAAAATCTTGATCGTTTGTAAGATATGTGTAATACAGTTTACGAGTATATTGGCCCCTAATTTAAGGGGCCAGCCCCTTTTTCTTGAATTCATTTGAAAGGTCTTAAGAATACCAACATTTTTTGTTCTTACACTTATCTAGAATTGTTGTTCATTTTTTAGATACAAATGATTGAATATTTTAGGGGCCAGCCCTCTAGATCCTTAATGGGGACAGACATTGGTGTTTTGATTAATGGAATCGATTAGAATCATCAATGCAAGCATTTTCTCTTCAACAATGCTTAACAAAATATGTCTATTTTTCTACATAAATTGCGTCAAAGTTTTAGTACTTTAGCCCCTAAAAATCCCTAATTATGTAATAAATGGGCGTGGCAACGATCTTGCCTGATAGATATTTGTACGGTCAACAACTTTGCTTCTGTAATGCATTACAAAATCTTTATCGTTTTTAAGTTATTTGTAATAGAGTTTATGAGTGTCTTGGCCCCTAATTTAAGGGGCCAGCCCCTATTTCTTGATTTTGTTGGAAAGGACTTTTAATTATCTACCACTTTTGTTATATATGTTTTAACAAAATATCAACTCATAAAAAGATACAGATCACAACGTCTGAAAAATTTGATTCGAAATTCGTACCCAATTTTCGAGCCTAGGCGAGCTCAAAGGAATGGCGCCACTGGCGCTAAAAAAATATATTGTGCACAACTTTAACCGATGGTCTACCTATCCTGAAAATTTCATATTCCTATCTCTGATAGTCTCTGAGTTTATGTCTGCACAAAATTGGTCGTAAAAATTTACAAAATCGGCCGTAAATCGGAACCGGAAGTGACGATTTCAAAATTTCAAAAAACTTCTAGAATTATGACCACTGGCAATCATCTGTGAAAAAATGGTCGAAATCGGCCGAATAGTTTTCGAGATATCGCGTGCACAATATTTGGGGAAAAAAATAATAATAACTAGACACGATCTCGTTGCGAGCAACGAGGAGGTCTTCCGTCCGATTTTTAGAAGAGGAAATGACCTTGCCTTTTATCTTCATCAACGAAACATATCAGGAAATGCAGATGTGATCTAAAAGAGCGATGGATGAAGGATTATCCATCCTGTAGGATCCTTAATTTTAAGGACCAGTCCCATTTTATTTCATATTAAATAAGAGGTCTTTTGACTTAATAACAGGTCTAATAACCTGTAATAAAAAGAAACCGAAGAAAAAAAAGAGGGTCTTCCTTTGTAAACGGAAGACCCTAATAACAATAAGAATAGAAGGGTCTTCCGCTGAAGACGGAAGACCCTAATAATAAAAGACTGTTTTTGTCTAAATCTTAATTGAAGAGTGTTTTTCAACTTGTACTATAATTAGTATAATTTGTACTATAATTAATTATAATTAGTACAGTAATATAGAATGATACTTAGTTGAAATTAAAGGCCCAAGATCAAAGATCAAGTAAAATCGGACCAGAAAAACTAAATGATTTTATGAATTGGGGGGGGGGGGGGGGGGTTGGTCGGTGACTTCTATATTAAACGTAGAATATTAAATTCTAAATATCACATATTACACAATTTCTAAACAAAATACATATGTTAGAACAATGTATAAGCGCTGTATAAGCCACTGTACCATTGATTTGAAATTTAAAAATCTCAAAATCTTAATTATGATTTTTTCATTGATATTTACTTTTATTCTAATATATGTATAGCATTAACATTAGGTACATGGAGATGAATGCAACAGGTCAAAACGTTTGAAATGGGCGGGAACAAATTGACGCGGACGTCTGATATATGAAGCGTATTTTCAATCCACCTCAGCATTTTTAATTTGCTATATAAGTTAATAGAAAAACATTTTATTTCATCAATAATAGTGATTTTATTTCATCAATAGTAATCGGATCCCCATCCGAGAGAGATTATACGCAGGGCAAAGCATATTGTCCGGTGAGTCTTCAAAAGTCTGAAACCAAGTGAGGGCGATTTTGAAACGGGGTTTATTCCCAGGGGAGAATAATTAATTCAAATTCCGATTTAATCAATTAATACATATATTATACCCATATAAAAATGTTCGCTAGGCTAATTTATACGGATATGCACATTCATTGTTTATCTAGCTATAATGAGAGAGAGAGAGAGAGAGAGAGAGAGAGAGAGAGAGAGAGAGAGAGAGAGAGAGAGAGAGAATTATTGACCCCGCTGCTTAATCACTAATCCCGCTTTTGGGAGAACATGTACATGTTTATAGACTTTTGTAAATAAATCTAAACTTTAAAAGACTGATTGTAAATGATTATAATCCCAATCCACCCTGCCGTAATGATTTTAATAAATCAAAAGTGAATAATCAGACTCTTTGTTTCAACAGTGTATATCAACGATCAGTGTTTACATCTGTTAATACATAGGCCCAAACACAGATACAAGGGTGGTCAGTTTTCACACCGTATCGCAGTCACCCGGTTGTCAGGGTGAGAGAGAGAGAGAGAGAGAGAGAGAGAGAGAGAGAGAGAGAGAGAGAGAGAGAGAGAGATTTCATAGTGTTTTATAGTGTTCAGGAAATCAATATATAAGCAACATATGTCAATAAACGCATGTATACATGCATGCGTGTATCTATATAGTTATGTGAATAAATACTAATCAGTCCTCCTTTTAAAGCCATGTAGAATATCGTTGGTGTATTGCTAAATGCTGTGTGCATACAATCATGGAGATTGCGGCATTTCTTTGATGCCGGCAAAGCGACCCAGTGAACTCTAATGCGGTCGTACTGCAGGGGCGCTTCGGCGGCAAGCCTTTGATGCCGGCGATGCGACGAGCGTCTGAATTAAGCAAACTGCTGACAGAAACGAGAACTATATTTGTACTAAAAAAGCTGTTATTATTTTTATTTATGATAAAAATAAAACGGAAAACAATAAAAACCACCATTTTAAAGATGAAATCGTTAAACAAAACAAAATTAGGGAAGAAAAAAATAATCGGCACTCGGGGACGGAACCCGGGTCGCCTGGGCACAAGTCCAACACTCTAACGACTGAGCTACGCGGACTCTCGCTTCAGAACTTTTGAGCTCAAAATCTCAGGAATGCTTTTATCGATTTTAAAACGAATTTCATATTCAGAAGTTTTCAGAGCGTCTCTATCGAATGAAAAAATAAAAAAAAATCAAATTTAAAAAATTGAAAAATTAAGGTTTTTCATTTCCTTCCGGTGACAACCGGAAGTGACGGAGGACGTTCGGATGTGCAAAGGGCACTGCGGCCGTTCACTCTCTACCATCTCTGAAAATTTGAAGGTTCTATCTTAAATACTTTTTGAGAAAGGTCGTGAACAAGCAAAAACGTAAAATCTTTAATATCTCGGTACCGGAAGTGACGACCAAAAATATCTCGTGTAATTTTCTTACAAATTTTGTCATAAATAAGATCTGAAAGTTTCATGAAAATCGGCTGAAGCGTTTTTGAGAAAACGTGACAGAAAAAAAAATTAATAATAATAATAATAGAGGAAAAGAAACAAAGCAAAAACAATAAGGTCTTCCGTTTCCAACGGAAGACCTTAATAAGAAACAGTACGAAAACTATAAGGTCTTCCGTTGGAAACGGAAGACCTTAATAATAAGAAATCGTACGAAAACTATAAGGTCTTCCGTTGGAAACGGAAGACCTTAATAAAGTGCGTGACAAAGGGGAGATAATGGTGTCGGCCCTTTCTTCGATAACACCATCCAATACATAAAGAATTGGATGTAAATAATTTTATATGTTTGAAATCACATCGCTATATATTGCTTTTATACCTTGTGAACCGGGATAACGACCCCCCCCCCCCCCCGAAATTCCAATTAATCCGATGAAGAACTTTTGATCTGAATATCATTTTTAAATATTTGTCAAGGTTCAACCTTGAAACTCGTAGCCCCTATGTATGTATATGCCGTGTGTTTGTACTTTTTGATACCTGGCATGGCATAGCTGTTTACAAAACCGAATGGTCATCAATTTAAAAATTTGGGGCTTATCATTTTACCATGCATGTCTTGAGGACCCATTAACATTTTTTTTATAATTCAATTTCATCAAATGAATACATATGTATTGATTGTTATTTTTTACTCATGTATTTGGTATAGTAAACAAAACAATAGAAACGAAATCAAGGAGATAAATGTGAATTTCACCCACATTATCATACATCCGAACGGGAAGAAAAATACAAAATATGTCTATGTATTTTTGTCGCATTAATTTTCAAATAAAATTCTGACATATGTAATACATATATATACAAGTTTTTAAAAGTAGTTTTCATACATATTACAGAAAGTACATGTACATTACTTCAAATCAATTAATATTAGTTTATCATATGCGCCGTTTATTTAAAGAGTCAGTACGGCGCATTTTATTAAAAAAAACGACTTAAAAACATTTCCGAGCGGGCTCAGTATTTTTGTACAACTTATAAATGTATAAACTTTCAGAAAATTACAAATTTCTCCAAAACACCAGTCTAATTATTTCACTAAACTTATATAATTATTTATAACTCATAATATATACGTCGCAGTGTGTTACGGGGTTCCATTACGCATGCTTATTTACTATAAACAAAACAAATGCAGGGCTTGCGAAGATGGACATGTTTGTTGATAGAAATATCATGTCTTTTCTACTTCTCCCGGGTAATAATTATCAGGATTATTTTTTGTAAGCATGTATTTTGCGTTTTTATCACAGGAGTTGCTACAACCAAAATTCATTTCGTAAGTGAGGCCCGTTGAGGGGTTATTTGACATATTTATGTCTGTTCATTTTAAAATGAACTGAAATTGGTCAACCATTTATAAATTGTTGAGAAAGTGATTATCTGTTCCGTTTAGAGAGTCCATGCTGATGGAGTCTGGCGAAGATCTTGTAGTTTTAAGCACGTGTCAATTACTGTCAATCAAGATCAACGTGGTACAAATAAACGATGTAAGATTCATCCGGTTTTGTACGACTCTTAGAAATTCCGGAAACTCACAATTACATTAATTAAGTATGTTAAGAGATTTATTATGTACTTCCACTGTCACATTTAACGCTATTTGTTATTTCCAAATGCACGTTATTCAATTTGTCTGCACCGTCTTGCTGTGTTACCGACGACATCCAAAAACACTAGTAAGCATTCAATGCTAAAATCATTAATTATGCTCTAATGCATAATATAACAAACTGTAATCCATCAAGTCAGTTTGACACTATTTATTCAATATTCATCAATTTCAGAATGCTAGTATAATACAAATTGTTTAGCATAAGCATACTATGCCGAAATAAAGCACGGCGAATATTTTGTAGGAAAATTTAAAAGCAACGATAGCGGATATCGAACTTTTGTCCCTAAAGTCATTTGCTTTGAGAACAACTGCCAATAAAAGTACGCCACATCAGCCTTTAAGTTTAATGTGGGCAGTTTAAATAGATACAAAAGGTTGTTACACATATGAATAAACGTTGTTAAAACGTGTCATACATTTGACAACTAAGTACGTGGATACAAAAAAACCTTTATTATGATTATTGACGGTAATTTTAAAGTAAAACTGTATGATAAACCTTGAAGCACTCGATAAAACATCTTTCAAATGATTTGTTATCAGGGACTCTTAATTAAGGATGTACAAAAAAGAATTAAAAAAAATTCGCCTGCTAAGTAACTAAAGTTTCTTCGGAAAGAACAATCATGTCTCATTTCTCGGAAACAATCCAAAAATGTTTGTGATTTTCTAATTAAACAGCATCTTGCTAAATAAATGATCATATAACTAACTTTAACCAAATAGATTTAAGCTCTGTATCTCAATTACACCTCGACAAATAACACTCAAATTTTGTTTGACTGTGATAAATGCCATTATAAAGCATTGTTAACATAAAAAAATAAAAATAAATTTTGAATTGTGACCATGCCCTTTAAATCACCGTTTCCATGACCAGATTCAACATGGATTTTCACTACGGAAAGGAAAGTTCATTTTCTTCCTCCTCCATAAATGTAATAATTTTTTTACACCAATTTCACCAACTTTCATTAGCTCTGTGTAAAATGCTTGCCTTTCTCCATCATTTAGTCGTTCTTTTATTTCATCCTTTAGTTTCATTTTCGTTTAAGTTCATTTTCCTCCTCCTCCATAAATGCAATAAATCTTTTAATTTCATCAACTTTTATTAGCTCAGAGTAAAATAATTGCCTCTCTTCTTCCTTTAATCGTTCTTTTATTTTACCCTTTAATTTCGATTTTGTCACATCTTCAATTTTCAGCGAACTTGCAATAAAACTCTGGGAACTTGCAGAGCTTAGGATTGCGTCTTCTAAATCACCACACTTCCAAATAAAAATTTTCTCTTTTGATTTCAAAGCCTCCAGAAATTTTTCAAAATCTTCATCACAACTTAAAAAAAGTTGGAGTTCTTTATCAACGTATCTATCTTTTAGGTCTTTCTTTAAAACTTGATCTTTAACCCCCCATATATCTGTTATTATACCATCTTTAACTTTCAAAGGTTTGTCACGATCTAACAAACACAAGCATGGCAGATTGATAAAATTGCAAAATTTTTGTACTTTGCCCGCGTTTTCACAACCGCCAATAGTAATAATTTGATATGAAGATATATTGGTGAAGTCATTGCCACTGCTATCGCCTTCTTCTTTTAACAATCTATGTTGGGTCAATATACCTTGTACCACTTCTCTGTCACTTGCTCCTTCCACTAACAAGACTTTGGTTGCAAACAACAAACTTCTCAACGTTTCAATGTCGGACACTCTTGAGAGATCATCACTTTTCCCAGCATTTCTCACAGAACAAACGTAAGATTTGTCTGCTTTCTTTCTAAAAAACACATGCGTTTTGTTGATGGTATATGTGTCGATAAAATATGGACTGTGTGTCACAACAATTATTGTTTTTGTGTGTGCATTTCTGTACAGCTCTTTTTTCAAACGTTCTATCATTTGAGGGTGCATTCCACGATCAGGGTCCTCTAAACAAAGCGTTTTAATGCCATCGTGTGCCAGAAGTAAAGACGCAATTTTTGCCTCTAATATTCCCTCAGATACCTTTAACAAAGGAAATACATTTTTTCCATGTTTTACATTAACAGTCTCTTCATCTAATGCTTCAAATGCAAATTCTTCAGGGTATGTAATAAATTTAAAAATTTTCTCCTCATCCTCTTTCTCTTTATCTAACCTCTTCGACAACAACAATGTTGTTATAACTTCAGCTCGTATACACGCCTCCTTATAATTGTGATCTTTTTGTTTGATTTTCTTATAACTTTTTGTCCATTGTACACTTCCAATCCCTCGCAATGGAAAAGTAGCAATATATTTGTCTTGAATCGATGTCCAGTTTGGTGAACATTCGGAACTTACTATATTTTCTTTTTGGTTTCCATGTTTTATTTTATTAAGAAGGAAACGTATCGTATCATCAATGCATGTATCTTCGGTTTTTTTTTCAAACATTGATTCGATTTTCTTCTGATCAAAGTTTTGCAATGGACATTTATATGTGTTCTCGCTGCAGTCCAAAAACTTGAGAAAACTTTCAGTTTTGTCGATGTACATTATAATTTTGTACAAATCATCTCCCGGTACCTTAATTATTCCTGATAAGAATTCTTCATAAGGATCCAAATCAAATTTGCAGAACACATATGCAATCGATTTGTCATCAAATAAGTTAGTTTCTGTCACATTTATTCCCTTGGTCATGCATCTTCTGATCAGCTCTAATATGGTACTTTTCCCACAAAAATTAGCTCCCACAAAGATATTTAGAGCATTACCATTATCGGATGTTCTGCCTTGGACATCGGATTTTGACTTTTTGCCTGTTCTTGGGTTTGATTCTTCCTTTTTCACTTTACTTTTAGTATGAAGATTAATTACTGTTTTGTCTTTGAAATGTACAAAATTTTTCAGAACGATTGAACTAAGCATCTGAAATAAATTAAATGACACTGTTATAATCTGAAAGTAAAATAAATTGCTAAAAGTTAGTTACAATAATAGGTAACATTGAACAAGACACCTGTCATGTTGTAAATTTTGATTTTACCGGGTGGCAGTAAATATAAAATTTACAACATGACAAATTTTGTATTTACTGCTACCCGGTTAATTCAAAATTTACAACATGACACACCCAAAGGTGTATTTTTTTTTACATATAAGAAATCGACCCTCATTAAGAATGCCACATACACCATTATAATATTTCAAGATGATTAAGGTCAAGATTGGCAACTTGCCTGCCATATTTTTACATGTATGTACAGTAAATACCAGTAATTAATACAAAGAAACAATCGCTTATTTATTACAGTCCATTTATATTTTAACCAATGCATAACAAAACATTTGGATAGCAAAGTTAGAATAGTTTTATCAAAACATTTTATGATATTAAGTCATATATTAGCACTAAACGCTACTAAAGATGCATCTGATAAAATAGGAAATGTTTTTTTTTCAGAGATGAACAGCTAGTACGTGTACATATATCTCCAAATAGAGATAAAATGCATTTTATATGTTCACTACATACTTACTGCCAACAAACTGCTTATCATTTTTTAAAACAAACTCTTCTCACGTAGCAATTAGATAACCTCCTACCGACTTTTAAATCTGTATATTAATTAAGAATGAAGTTTACTTATTTTTTCTGTCATTGACGTGACAACTTTTTGCAAGTTTACTCTTTCATTTAAATCTTTTCTTTTGCATTATGATAATTTACAGAACATTTATGGATTTAAGTCGTTTTCATATTATGTCGTAAATTATATATAAAAAATGGTACAATGTTTATTGGTTTATCTATCAATTATTTAAATGTAAACACCATTATCAGAAAATGGGTACTCGTATAGTTTTTATCTATTTTAGAAAGTATGAAACACCAATTGATGGTTAGTGGAACTATCCCAGTGTTTTCGGAATGTGGCCGTTGATGACTCATTATGTTATCAGGCAAACTGTTTGGTGAAAGACCCTGCATGGAACTAAAGTCTATCCCACGCATTATATGCAGTGCATTTAAGCGATTTAAAAAAATACACACATTCCTTAGAAATAAGTGCAATTGAAATAGAAGAAATTAAAAAAAATTAGAGATAATTTTTTTTACACGTTTTCATATTTTACTTGAAAAATTTCACAGGAATGAAAACTGGGTTTCTTACAAAGATTAATAATGGGGGGGGGGGGGGGGGGGGGTTACACATTTTCTCCATTTTGAAGTCATTCGGAATACCTCGCACAAAAATTTTCAATGTTATCATCCGAGACTGTTGCAATACAAAATCCCCGTAGACATCACATTGTTTAGCCTTGAACTGAAACCTGATATATAAGCTAAAGCTGGTGTCTCAAGGAGTCCAATAAATTAGCCATCAGATCTACCTTCATTTTTAAAAAAGATTTGATTAGCTATACACTTTTTGATAAAAGAAAAACTCCATAAATGTTTCATTCAAATTTCAAAGTTTTACATTGTCTTAAAATGACCAGGACCACCCAGCCCTCTTAATTAAAGGAGAAACCTTTGAAATATTTTTCGTACTGTTGAATTTACATCAGTTGAACCCTGAAGCTTATATGATAATTGAATATCTAAGTAAAATATGAATCACAGATATCTTGGGACTGAGCAAATACAAGTTGAAATTAAAAAGTTCGGTATTTTTTAATCACTCAATTTATTCAATCAGAAATTATAACTGAATAATTCAACCAGATTTTAATAGTTTTAAGAAAATGAAATTTATTTATGTAAATACAATATTTTTTGTTTGATTTAAAAAATATTGAGTCCAATTCAAGTACGACAATCATTATAAAGTAATTTGGTCTATAAACACATGAACAAAACTGAGAGGTCTTCTACAATTTCTTTATGTTAGTCAATTGTAAGCTGCCAATGATGAATGTGTACAAAGAGAGCGATCGAAATTTCTACAATATGATAATACATCCTCTCACAGAGCCCAAAAACCCCTGTGAGTCATAGGGTTAACATTTTTACATACATTTTTTAAAGTTGCAGTAAATATCTTTGGATCTTAACTCTTTCACGTTTGTACGGCTCAAATTTGAACGGTAAACAATTCTTCATTCCATTAAAGCATCGAGCATTGTTTATAGTCGACAAATTTTACATCTAAAAGGTCGTATAAATGGGTCAAAATATATAATAATTGTGATCCACAGATTTTATACTCAATTATAATGCTAATGTTATTCGTTTTCATATTCCACACTATAATTGATCACCTTATTGTCTAGTACATTTGATTTCATTTAAACTTTTTAGCTCACTTGAGCTTTCATCTTAAGTGAGCTTTTCTGATCACATTTTGTCTGTCGTCTGTCTGTTTGTCTGTTTCTGTCTGTCTGTCTGTAAACTTTTTACATTTTCAACATCTTCTCCAGAACCACTGGACCAATTTTAACCAAACTTAGCACAAAGCATCCTTGGGCAAAGGGAATTCAAAATTATGAATTTTAGGGACCACGCGCGTACGCCTTTTTCAAAGAGGAGATAATAAGGAATTATTAAACATTTTTAGAAATATTAAAAAAGTCTTCTTCCCAAGAACCATTTGGCCAAGAAATGTGAAACTTTTGTGGAAGCATCCTCAGGTAGTGTAGATTCAAAGTTGTGAAAATCATGACTCCCGGAGGTAGGGTGGGGCAACAATGGGGGGTCAAATTCAACATAGGAATATTAAGAGTAAATCTTTAAAAATCTTCTTCTCAGAAACTAATCAGAAAGAAAAGATGAAACTTGTGAAAGATTTAAAGTTGTGAAATCATGACCCCCTGGGGTAGGATGGGGCCACAATAGAGGGGGTAAAAATTTTACTTGGGAATATATAGAGTAAATCTTTGAAAATTTTTCTTCTCTGAAACTAATCAGCCAGGAAATATTAAACTTGTGTTGAAGCATCCTCATGTACTGTAGGTTCAAAATTGTGATAATCGTGATCGACCCCCCAGGGAAAGGGTGGGGCCGCAATGGGGGTCGAAATTTTACATAGGAATATATAGAGTATTTCTTTCAAAATCTTCTTCTCAAATACTTATCAATCAGGTGTTTCTTTAAGATTGCTAAGACTTTTATTTTTTTGAAATTCAAATGTGTATCGATCGCAATTTATCAATTAAGATATATTGAAGACAACGTACTTTTTTGATAAGGTTTTCTGTTACACTATACACTTGGATTACCTTTTAATTATCTTCATATTATATTTTTCAATTTTCCTAGGAACATGCAATGCAAATGTGTTAGGAGCATTCTTGAAACATCCATACATATATGAAGCAAACGACTGAAAATTCGACACAGTGTTTATGATATCATGACACGAACACTAAATTACCGAAAACGTGCGTAGTTAATTAGTGGAGAATATTGTCACAGTATTTGTTAATGTTTCCAAAAATAGTAGCAAGTTTTTAACATCATCAAAGTCCAACATTAATGGGGTTTTTATTTGAATATTTTGCAAGAAGTCCGAGAATTTCCAAAAAGATAAAAGATGTAAGATTTTCCTATTATCAATCACGATATGTAT
The DNA here is from genome assembly GCF_025612915.1 of Magallana angulata. Classification (NCBI taxonomy): domain Eukaryota; kingdom Metazoa; phylum Mollusca; class Bivalvia; order Ostreida; family Ostreidae; genus Magallana; species Magallana angulata. The sequence goes on along the minus strand of NC_069113.1, from coordinate 32,185,486 downwards.
TTTTGTTCTTTTGAATTTCTCCTGGGAAAGAAGAAATCTTGGTCACATGATGTGATGGATTTTTTTAAATTTGATTTTCAACTGACTTGCACAGGTAAGTCAATTGGAGTAGATTGTTGATGTGGTCACACGATACGATTTTACAATCGATTTTCAATCAACTATTAATTCAAAGATTTAAGGAAACAAATGCAGATGCATTTTTTTTGTTTAGTACGTATGAATTGGAAAATTAAAGTGCCCAAATAATTAACTTTGATACTTGTAAAATCTTTGCAATAAGATTATGGCTATCAGTTGACCATTTTACAAACAATCATCTTATGTTAAGCTTTAAAAATCGGTACGTTATCTTAAACCCTATCCTTTTAACAACTTTCATAACTTTGAGATAAAACTTATGAATGCTTTTAGTCTGCAACTCTAACATAATATGACACTCTAAAAGATAAGTCAAAGAATTAAACTGTTAATTAAAGTCCTTTCAAAAATTGAACAATTTTCAATCTAGTCCGAAGTATCTGACGTTTTTCAGGCTTCTTAAGGATTACGTTTACTCAGGGTTTGAGATTTCAAAATATATTTTTACAAAGTTCAATATCTGAATTCCAAAGTTGTTTTAAAAACACAAAATAACAACGTTATTAACAAATATCGATATTGATATCCATGATTTGTATATATGAGGAAGATATGCTCCGACAAAGGTAGATTAATATTAAAACAGAGGAAATTCGGACTAATATTTTCATTTTCTTTTTTTCTCTTAAAACCTTTCTGTTGCAATGTAATTGCAAAAGTTAAGTTTCTATATGTTTTTTCATATCATTTTTACCTATTTCATGGTTGTATTTACTCGTCTTTAAATTTATATCATTGGCTGGCACGCGATTGGAAAAATCTTTAAAATACATAAAATCAATTCAAGATAAAATATCTCAAATTTTGATCATTGACCTTATAAAATGTTAATGTCAACATAATACAGACAACAAAAACAGTTTTAGGCAATGAATGGTTTGGAGCTCCTATTAGTCAGTTTTTGTAAAACTCGATCAAAAATGGGTAAAATTTTGGAAATTGATATAGGAAATTCGGCCTGAATTAAACTTCAAATTTGAGCTTAAAACGATTCAGTCAAATATAAAATTAGTAAAACTATTCGTATTTTATCATTTCCTAACCTACAAATTGTTTTATTAATTCTAATAATTACAAAATAAAGAAAACCTTGAAAATGGTGGACAATTTTGACAAATTTTGACATTTTTTTCAAAAAACATTTAGAGGTCACTAGCAGAAAAAGTAGGTCATTGACCTAGTTATTTGAAAGTGAAATGTAGCACCTCAATAGTGGGGCTACAATGTAGAATAAGTAGTTTTTCGTTCCTATAAGTGGATTTTTTTTCGCCCCTGAGTAAATGTAATCTTTAAACTATTTTGATGTTTTACTTGCAACGTCAGAACTGACGTCATTACGAAAACTAGAAATTCGCTCCTCCAAATGAGGGCGACATTCTCGCCTCAATTTAAGATATTTGGTAGACGAAGCAAGTGTTAAACTCACAACTTATTAATAAAACGAAGGTAATACTACATATACTAATTAATATTTCTTTTATAGGTTCTTGCGTCCTACGAATACATTTAACGAATTGTTCAGATTTGTTTTGATTTTTTGCGTTGTTAAAATCTCGCAAAAATTAAGCTTTACTTCATTGGATAATCAGTATGATTATTATAAATGAAGTGAAATTGCAATTTAAATGGTAAAATGACGAGAAAAATATATATCTATTAAAATTGAGGTAAAATTGTCGATACCAAGCCAATTTAAATCTGCTTCAATGGATATATATCGGTTAATGGGCAAAGCTACGACGTTTGGAGTATTCTGAATAACTTTTCATAACTTAGTTGCAAAATATATATAAATTCGTTTAAATTTTTGTTTTTTCCCTCAATCTATTTAAGTAAAATCGTACATAAGGTACAAAATGGTGTATTATGCTTTAAATCGTAATGTCAGGGGATTATTATACATGATATTTAATACAACTGAACATATCAATGGGTGTCATATAGCATAAGTGACCCAAAAAAAGTGATAGAACTAGAGCAAAGCTCGTTGCAAAGCAACGAGTGGGTCTTCCGTTAACGTCGAGAGTAAAGCTAGATGTTCCTGTAAGAAGCAGAGTTTTTAAACCAATAACAATGGTAACTTAAACAAAACAAAAAAATTAAAAAATCGAATAATTCTTGGTACGACTTAACAAAATCGGAATGATTCGGAGTACGAATTAACAAAAACGTTTACGATTTCAAGAACGACCTAACAACAAAAGTCCGAACGTGTCAAAGTAAAACTTAACAAAAATCGAATTATCTTTTGTACGAGTTAATTTCACTATGAACATTACGCTATTTTTTAAACCAAGAACGCAGAATCAAAATTTCCGAAAAAAATCGATTTTTAATCCCTAATATCTCTGCAATGCATTGTCCGATTTTAAAACAGATTTCAGATTTAAATTCACCGTGGCAAATTCTATAATACTGTATTATTGTATTATTTTGTTGAAAAAAATGAAAATTTTCAAAAATTAGAAATACTTCCGGTTTTGAGCAAAATTGATGAATAAAATTTTAAACCCCCCAGTACATTATAGAATTGATACATCTATCATCAGTAAAAATTTCAAAGCGATATCTTTAAAGTTTACAGAGATTTCTTCCGGACAAAATTACTTTTTAAAATTTAAAAATGGCCGCCAAATTTAAACGGAAGTGACGTAAATGCTGAAACTTTAATATCCTTGAGGCACAGTAACTTCGAGTGGGTCTTCCGTTAATGTCGGAAGTAAAGCTGGAAGTTCCTGTAAGAAGCAGAGCTCTTAAACCAATAACAAGAGTAACTAAAATAAAAAGATGAAAAAAATCGAGTTATTCCTGGTACGACTTAACAAAATACGAATGATTTTAAGTACGACTTAACAAAAACCTTCCTGATTTCAAGAACGACTTAACACAAAAAAATCCGAATGTGTTACAGTACGACTTAACAATTATTTTTGGTACGAGTTAATTTCATTTTGAACATTACGCTATTTTTTAAACCAAGGACGCGGAATCAAAATTTCCGGAAAAATCAATTTTTAAACCCCATTATCTCTGTAATGCATCGTCCGATTTTAAAACGGCTTTCAGTGTTAGATTCAACTTGATAAGCTCTACAAAACACATATTCATTTTTGATTTGATCAGAAAATTCATTTTTTCGAAAAATTTGTTTCACTTCCGGTTTCGACCGGAAGTGACAGATTTTCATTTCGAGCCTTATTACAGAGGTAAATCGACCAAATCATAACCACTAAAAATTTCCAGCCTCTATCTTAAAGCGTATTTGAGAAACGCCGCGGACAAAATGACTTTTTGAAAATTTTAAAAATGACGTAACGTAAAAACGGAAGTGATGTTTTCAAAGAAAGTTCAGATACTTTGAGGTATTATAGTTGCACATAATCTCTGAAAGTTTCATTAAAATCGTTTGTAAACCTTTTGAGTTATAAAGCCGAAAAGGAGTCAGAAAAAAAAAGAAAAAGAACTAGAGCAAAGCTCGTTGCAAAGCAACGAGTGGGTCTTCCGTTAATGTCGGAAGTAAAGCTGGAAGTTCCTGTAAGAAGCAGAGCTCTTAAACCAAAACCAAGAGTTAAAAAAATATAAAAGATGAAAAAAATCGAATTATTCCTGGTACGACTTAACAAAATACGAATGATTTTAAGTACGACTTAACAAACACCTTTCCGATTTCAAGAACGACTTAACAAAAAAAATCCGAATGTGTTGAAGTACGACTTAACAATTATTTTTGGTACGAGTTAATTTTACTTTAAACATTACGCTATTTTTTAAACCAAGGACGCGGAATCAAAATTTCCGGAAAAATCAGTTTTTAAACCCCGATATCTCTGTAATGCATCGTCCGATTTTAAAACGGGTTTCAGTGTTAGATTCAACTTGATAAGCTCCACCAAACACATATTCATTTTTGATTTGATCAGAAAATTCATTTTTTCGAAAAATTTGTTTCACTTCCAGTTTCGACCGGAAGTGACAGATTTTTATTTCCAGCCTTATTACAGAGGTAAATCGACCAAATCATAAGCATTGAAAATTTCAACCCTCTATCTAAAAGCGTTTTTGAGAATCGCCGCGGACAAAATGACTTTTTGAAAATTTTTAAAATGACGTTACGTCAAAACGGAAGTGACGTTGTCAAGAAAACTTTAACATCTTTGAGATATAATAGTTACACAATATCTCTGAAAGTTTCATTAAAATCGGTTGGAAACTTTTTGAGTTATAAAGCCGAGAAGGAGTCAGAAAAAAAAAGAAAAAGTATAATAACTAGACACGATCTCGTTGCGAGCAACGAGGAGGTCTTCCGTCCGATTTTTAGAATATGGAATGACCTTACTCTTGTCAACGAAACGTATCAGGAAAAGGAGGCGGGATCTAAGAGTAATGGATGAAAGACTATCTATCCCTTTGGTGTCCCTTATTTGAAGGATCAGCTCCTTTTCATTCATTTTAGTTAAAAGGTATTTTTGTGTACCGCTAATAAGTGTTTAGAAATTGGTTACCGTTTTTGAGATATCTGGGAAAAATCGTTTTGATATCCGGTCCTTAAACTTATTTTAGGATCCAGATAACAAACAATATATGGTTGTACATTGTTATGCACATTATTTTGAGCATCTTTTGTTCAATACTGTTTTCAAGAACTTTTCTCTATTTCGAGATATTGATGATCAAAGTGATGGATTTCTGGCCCCTTAAAATACCTAATTACATACCATAGGAGTAAATGATTGTCATGTATAGGTGAATAACGTTAGAATGAACATAATTGCTTCTATAGCGTATCACAAAATATTTCACGGTGAAAAGTCATCATGAAAAGACTTTAGAGCCCCCTCAGCCCCTTATTTGAAGGGCCAGCCCCTTTTCTTGATTTCAAATGAAAGCTCTTATCAATTCAAACACATTTTGTTCAACAAGATCTTACAAATTTTGTACCGTTCTCGAGATCTCTTTAAAGGGTCGTTTTATGGGCCGACCCTGTAACTCCCTTTTAGGACCGCATAACAAAGAAATTATGGTTGCAGATTGTTAAGCTCAATATTTTGAGCATCTTTTGTTCAATATTGCTCATCAAAATTTTCCTCCATTTTGAGATATTGAGGATCAAAGTTTTGGACTTCTGGCCCCTTAAAATCCCTAATGACGTAAGATAGGAGGAAATGATTGCCATGTATAGGTGAATAACGGTAGAATGAACATAACTGCTTCTATAACGTATCACAAAATATTTCACAGTATAAAGTTATCATGAAAAGACTTAAGAGCCCCCTCAGCCCCTTATTTGAAAGGCCAGCCCCATTTTCTTGATTTCAAATGAAAGCTCTTGTCAATTCAAACACATTTTGTTCAACAAGTTATTACAAATTTTGTACCGTTCTCGAGATATCTTTAAAGGGTCGTTTTAGGGGCCGACTCTGTAACTCCCTTTAAGGACCGCATAACAAAGAATAAATGGTTGTACATTGTTAAGCTCAATATTTTGAGCATCTTTTGTTCACTATTGCTCATCAAAATTTTCCTCCATTTTGAGATATTGAGGATCAAAGTTTTGGACTTCTGGCCCCTTAAAACCCCTAATTACGTAACATAGGAGTAAATAATTGCCATGTATAGGTGAATTACGTTAGAATGAAAATAATTGCTTCTATAACGTATCACCAAATATTTCACAGTAAAAAGTTATCATTAAAATACTTTAGAGCCCCCTCAGCCCCTTATTTGAAGGGCCAGCCCCTTTTTCATGATTTCAAATGAAAGCTCTTGACATTATAAAAATTTTTTGTTCTACATGTTATTACAAAATACTATCGAGGAAAGAGATATTGGAAGAAAACCACGAAAAATCACGACGCTTTTTTAACCGTAATTTTCGAGCTCGGGCGAGCTTCGGCGCTTTTGGTCACAGGAAAATAAATATACCACATGTCAGATCTACAACCTTTTGTCTACAATCCCTGAAATTTTGAACTCAATATCTTAAACCGTTTAGGAGTTTACCCCTGGACAAGCCGACCCTCTGAAAATCGTTAAATTGTGAATAAATCAAAACCGGAAGTGCCGTCATCGGTAAAAAACAATTCCAATAAGGTTCAGACCATTATTTATCAAATCTGAAAGTTTCGTGTAAATCGGTCGAGCAGTTTCCGAGAAATCGCGTACACATAATTTGTAAGAAAAAAAAAGAAAAATAATAATAAGAAGAATAGGGAAAAAGAAACATAACGAAAACAATAAGGTCTTCCGTTGGAAACGGAAGACCTTAATAATAAAAAGAAACCGAAGAATAACAAGAGGGTCTTCCGTTTCAACGGAAGACCCTAATAATAATAACTAGAGCAAAGCTCGTTGCAAAGCAACGAGTGGGTCTTCCGTTAATGTCGGAAGTAAAGCTGGAAGTTCCTGTAAGAAGCAGAGCTCTAAAACCAATAACAAGAGTAACTAAAATAAAAAGATGAAAAAATCGAATTATTCCTGGTACGACTTAACAAAATCCGAATGATTTTGAGTACGAATTAACAAAACCTTTCCGATTTCAAGAACGACTTAATTAAAAAAAATCCGAATGTGTTCAAGTACGACTTAACAATTATTTTTGGTACGAGTTAATTTTACTTTGAACATTACACTATTTTTAAAACCAAGGACGCGGAATCAAAATTTCCGGAAAAATCAATTTTTAAACCCCGATATCTCTGTAATGCGTCGTTCGATTTTCAAACGGATTTCAGATTTGAATTCACCATGGCAAGTTCTATAAGACTGTAGTATTGTCTTATTTTGTTCAAAAAAATGAAAATTTCCAAAAATTGGAACTGCTTCCGGTTTTGAGCAAAATTGATGAAGACATTTTTAAACCCCCCAGTACATTATAGAATTGATACATCTATCATCAGTAAAAATTTCAAAGCGATATCTTTAAAGTTAACGGAGATTTCTTCCGGACAAAATCACTTTTTTTAAATTTAAAAATGGCCGCCAAATTTGAACGGAAGTGACGTAAATGCTGAAACTTTACCATCTTTGAGGCACGGTAACTTTACAAAAGCTCTGAAAATTTCATTGAAATCGGATGAAAACTTTTTGAGATATAAAGCCGAGAAGGAGTCAGAAAAAAAATAAAAAATAAAATAATAATAAAAAGAAACCGAAGAAAAACAAGAGGGTCTTCCGTTGGAAACGGAAGACCCTAATAATAGAAAGAAACCGAAGAATAACAAGAGGGTCTTCCGTTGAAAACGGAAGACCCTAAAAAAAACAATAGAATAACAAGAGGGTCTTCCGTTGAAAACGGAAGACCCTAATAAAATAATAATAAAAAGAAACCGAAGAAAAACAAGAGGGTCTTCCGTTGGAAACGGAAGACCCTAAAAAGTGGATGATCAGGTGTCATACATGTAATGGATATGCAAATGCATGTTTATGATTTGGGTTTTTTTTGTATCAAAAGGAAAATACATTACGTAAGGAAACAGATCTTTGTCACAAACTATTTCAGTTTTTGAAGGGGCATATTTGTCATTAGTTCCAATGACATCACAGCTTTAATATATTGTGGGTCACTTTCTGATAATTTGAATCAGTAGCTGAACTTGCACAACACAGTCCGACAAAATATTTTGAACATAAATTGCGTGGACCCTGAAGTCCACGCAGAAAATATATAAGCGAGGTTAAACCGGATGCTATGGGGAAAATTCAGCCTACGCATGAACTAGCCTGGTTCCTGTGCGTAATGGGTAGCTCAGGGAACCAGGTTGGCACACGGTTATCTGAATCGGGATCGGGATTTCCGTGCCATACGCACACATAAGTTCAAAAGCGCTGTAATTGTAATGTTGTTGGTAAACAGTACAGAAACAAATATTCCTTTTAAAGAAATGATTGGTATGTGATATGAATATCAGTATTATGAAATAAGTTAATGTTATGCCAAAACTACAACATGCATCAAATAGGATAATTTGCAATGTTTTGTTGTTTTCCGAATACACATGTAACTTAACTTTACATTATAGTAGGCGAGGCTAGAGAACTTCCCGCTGAAATTTTTTTAAGCATTTAGGTATGTTTGAATAATTATGTCACTGTATAAAAGTTTAAATCTCAAGAAAAATGCATCAAAATATGAAATTTTTAATTTACACAAAGCTGTCACTGCATAGTTAACAAAGTAGAGCGAATCGTAATGTGTGCGCAAATAGTAGAATTCACCAAATGCCTGATACTATACATGCAAACTTCATTCATAGATAGATCATAATTATTTCAGAAGTATGAATCCTTTAAATTCTGAGATAAAAAGTCAGGGTTATACATACATGTATACGTAATACAACGTACAAATTTAGTGGTTAAAAGCAAAGGGCTAGAGTCGGTGGAATCTCTGATATTCTTAAGACTTTCATGTTTTCGTTGGAAACACATGCAAATGGTCCACGTATTGTAGTCCTTTTTTAAAGGACAGCAACTTGTTCGATATACCCTAAACTAAAGAGGGTTAAAAATACATGAATTTGGTCTACATTTGATAGGTTTTGTGAAAAATCTGAAATTTCATCTGTATTGTTTGTACATTATTATTGTTACATTGCATAACGAAACTTCACAAGTCCGAAAACACAAAACGTGATGCGAATCAAACAACTCCGATCCAGAATGACTGTATCTCACTGAAAGCCTCATTCAAGCTAGACATATATAGTTATCCTGTGAAGGGTATCAATCCAAATGAAAATTATCGTTATTATTTATTTTTTGCATTAAGTATCAAGGTGACTATATGTTGTGCTATAAACGACATTCAGTATACAACAGTTATGAATTCTGCAAGTTCATCACTTAGCATATCATTCTGGCTAATGTTTCGCTTGCTATTACTATCTTGCACAAGTTTGGCGGTTTATTATATCTTGATTTCAACTGTTGTCAATACATTTGCATGGTATCATATTTCACAAACATTAATAAGCATTTCACCAGAACAGTAAGTTAAATTAAAGCACTACATGTACAAAATATTCACAATGATCTTCATTGTTTAAAGAAAAATGAAAATGATCAATTTGATATTTAAAATTAGATTCAGGAACATGAATCTCAATTATAATGTAGATGTGTTTTATGCAACTTGAATTGAATGTAACATAAAATAAATGCAATATCAATTAAATTGCGAATAGAATTGTTTAATCTGTTTAATTTTCAACTCCGTTCACAAGAACTGTGATACAGGCTAAAGCAATATAAGCAATTATCTCACCTGGTCAATCTCCCGTTTTGCACACTTTTCCTCGATACCTTATTTTCAAATGTGTGCATAACGGAAACAAACCCCGGTAAGTGAAGTAAAGCTATTTTTTACTTTTATTGAGTAATAACATTGGCGAACAAATACATATCAATTTCGTTATTTATTGGGTATAGTTCCTTAATTTACCGGTGATATGAAATGCCTATAGGTTTTCCTTGTTTTTTTTAATCACGTTTTAATACAATCACACAAAGAATATAACCAATGCAAAGCTCGGAATTTCGAGAACAGAGCAAACAATGTTTATATTAAAACATTGTGTAATAACAATTCATACCTCAACACTATATAAAAATAATAAAGATACATAGATCTGATATTTATACAGCACGAAGTAAATTAAAATTTGCCACTTTGCCTTTAAATAGTTGTTCTACAGGGCAAATTTTTTTAATATCTTTTCAAAAATCATTTTATTAGTCTTTCATGATTAATTTGACGAGGCTTGGTCTAATTTGTTCTGCCCTAGATTTTTTCATAATTTTTTTTTACATAAATTTCAACTAAAATGATTATCATTTTAAGATTAAAAAATCAGACATTTACCACATCGTTTGTTAGGGGTCATCTCGAAGTTGATAAATTTTTAACATAGGACCCTATGGGATTTCGCTTTTTTTTAAAACTTCTTCCCTAGGGATTTTTTTTTCTGTTCTGCATATGAACGTTATTGCTTAAAGGCATAAAGTGGTCAAATAAAAAAACCCGCTTTACCTCGTGGTTTTTGTATGCTTTATTTCCCAGATTTGTCAGATAATGGCTATTTTTTATTTGACAAAGGCGGTGATGGTGAACGTTATTATAATAGTATTATTGTAAAGCATTAAGACATATTTAAGTAATAAACTATTCTTTCACCAGTGCGTGCACGGGTTGACATTGCGTATTATGTCGGGCATTTACGAAAAAGATACATCAAATTTGCACACCATGTTGACATTCAGAACTCTCGGAATTTTTCATATTAAGGTGGAATAACACATCATCACAAAATGGCTGACCGCTGATAGAAACGACATTTCGTTTTATTAAAAGGATTTTATGGACTAAAACATGTAACTTACTCTATAGCCGAGTGGATAAAGTATAGGACTTGTGATCCGTACATCCCGAGTTAGAATCCCGCAGGGGCTTTTGTTGTTACATACTGGAATAATTATATCGCTTATTTGACATTTGTACAGTTTATTTTTCATTATATCTTTCATCATCAAAAAACTTCTTGTTAATATGAATGACCTTTTTCAGTTGTGTTATTCCACCTTAAACGCACGGCGTTAGAGGTATCTCCCGTATTTTCTTTCATGAACAGAATATATAGCAAATTTTTAATGAAAATTTACATGTATTTGTATTATCGTTAATCCATGAAATGTGATATTGTGAAAACAAAATAAAGAGCATCCTGTGATTTAGCGTGAATGCACATGCGTAAGATTATAAAATCCAAAAAATTCAGACGTTTTCCGGATTTTTTAAAGGAATTTTCGTTGATTGTTAATTAGCGAAGCCTGATTAAGGAAAAATAAAAACAAATTGGTAATCAATGATGTTAAAAATATATAAATCAAAAGACAGTTTCCTTCCGATTTCTCGGTAATAAAGCCCCAAAAATTACCAGATCTTGACCTTAATTCAAAAACCTCTGTTAAGGATTACGTTTACTCAGGGGCAAAAAAAAATCCACTAATAGGAACGAAAAACTACTTATTGTTCATTGTAGCCCCACTATTGAGGTGCTATTTTTCACTTTCAAATAACTAGATCAATGACCTACTTTTTCTGTTAGTGACCTCTAAATGTTTTTTGAAAAAAATTGTCAAAATTTGTCAAAATTGTCCACCATTGTCAAGGTTTTCTTTATTTTTAATCATTAAAAATAATAAAACAATTTGTTGGTTGGGAAATGATAAAATACGAATAGCTTTACTAATTTTATATTTGAATGAATCGTGTTAAGCTCATATTTTAAATTTAATTTAGTCCGAATTTCCTCTATTAATTTCCAAAATTGTACCCATTTTTGATCGAGTTTTACAAAAAAATGACTAATAGGAGCTCCAAACCATTGATTGCTTAAAACAGCTTTTATTGTCTGTATTATGTTGTTATTAACATTATATGAGATCAATGATCAAAATTAAGAGATATTTTATCTTGAATAGATTTTATTTATTTTAAAGATTTTTCTAATCGCGTGCCAGCCAGTAAACAACCATAAATTATGTAAAATGATATATGAAAAAACACATAAAAACTTAACTTTTGCAATTACACTGCAACAGAAAGTTTTTAAGAGAAAATAAGAAAATGAAAAAAATAGTCCGAATTTCCTCTGTTTTAATTTAATCTACCTTTGTCGGAGCATATCCTCAAATAAAAAAACATGGATGTCAATATCAATATTTGTTAATAACGTTGTTATTTCTGGTTTTTAAAAAAAACTTTGGACTTCAGATATTGAACGTTGTTAAAATATTTTTTTAAATCTCAAACCCTGAGTAAACGTAATCCTTAAGTTTACTTACTTTCCATGTCATCAACGTAACCACATTTTGACGTAGATGTACTCTTTACAGATAAACTTTTTTTTACAATTTTCTTTTACATCTTTCCTGTTTTTATGAGTGTATAGAACATTGATGAACTTTAACTGTCTATATATTATGTCATATATTATCTTCTGTTTCTTTAAATAGTGGAACTATCTCAGGGTTTGTCGAATGTGGGCGTTGATGACTGATACAAGGGTCACTAAGTTATCAGCTAAACTGTATAGTCTATAAGACTGCACAGGACTAAACACGTTAAAATAAAAACAGTTTAACATATTTTTTATCTAATCAAATATAGGCAACATGCATATCCAGTAAAAAATTACAATAACGTATAAAGACATTCAAATCTTGTTTTTAATTTGATTTGAAAATAAAAATGGGTCAATTCATATATGATCCTCATTATAAAAATATGGTTTATACGCACATGAAAAATGGACATGTCTTTCTGCTCTTTTCTCTCATGTACGCGATGATGAGTGCATACAAAGTGAGCGATCAAATTTGCTACAATATGATAACACATCCTCACATGGAGGCAGAACCCTGTAAATTAAATCCATTTGAAGTCGACTTCCACTTGCAAAATGTTCATTAAAAGTCAATTAGGACAGATTGCGTTATATGTAAATGGATCCATAAATTGGCAAGAAAGTATGATTGCCATGAATTATATATAATTTTATTATACCTTTACAATATCTGAAGTGGTATGGCCAAAACAAAACAAAGCTATTAATGACGATTAAAATATCAAAACTAAATGCATTCCTTATATACGTTACTGAAGAGTAAGGAAGATCATTGAATATAACGCGATTATTAAATCAGGAAGTAAATCATTTAAGTTTTTGGTTGCATATAATTGCCTTTTGGATTTGAATGTTTTAGGGGGGAAATTGGAGATGCATTTCTTGTTTTATTTTCGTATCAATTTGAAAGTTAGAGTGCACAAGCTATTAGCTTCGATACTTGTATAATATTTGCAATGAAATTATGGCTATTGACTGTCCATTTTTTCAAACGTTAACAATCGTGATATATTAAACTTTAAAATTTGATGCCTCATCTAAATTAATTCCTTCTTACAACTTACAGAGCTTATGAATGCTGAAAGTCAATAAATTCTGCAACTTTGATGTAAAACCACACTTTAAAAGATCGGGCAAGGAATTACACTGTTAACACAAAGTCCTGTCAATAACTTAACAAATGTCAATCCTATACCCCTTTTTTACAGACATTATAATTTTTATTAAATGATGAAATAAAATGAAATGTAGTAGATCGAATTAATTTATTTCAAAAATAATCACAGAGTGAGTTTTAATGATTGGTCTTAAGTTTGTGTTTTAATCTTAACATTTTGGTGTAAACTTTTATATATGGTTTAATATTATGAAAGATACTTTGTTAGATGCCTTTGTCCCATTGTATAAATCTTATAACCCAAATACACTTACTTAGCTAGCATCCTGAATCATGGGTTTCTTGACTATATTGTGAAAAAGGTCAAAGTAATTTACCATTTTCAGCTCAATATAATTTGGTATAAAAACCCAAACAATAAATGATCACTACCTTTCAATACATGCACATACAACATAGTGTTTTTGGTTGGGTATACTCCATCCTCTTTATTCAAGTGAGTTGTGTGTTTATTTAGTCATGATATTAAATCAATAAGGAAACCCATCTTTCACTTTCATTGAGCAATAAAATGGCGAAAAATGTCATATCCTGTTTGCTTAAATTGCATAGAGATATCTTATTTGCCAGTGAAATGTAATGTTTACACTTTCTTTTGTTTAGCTCACCTACAGCATCACTGGATGAAAGGAATTCAAGTTTGTTAAAACGAAGGACCAACATTCTTTCAAGGGGAAATCATTAAAGTTATTGAAAATTTGTTGGTTATTTTCAAAAATATTCTAATCAAAACAAATTTGGACTAAAAAGCTAAACTTGTGTAGAAGCCTTCTACGGCAGCGTAGATTCAAGTTTGTTCAAATCATGATCCCCTGTGGGAATGGTGGGGCCACAATGGGAACTCAAATATTTACAAAGAAATATCTGTAGAAAAAACTGTAGAAATATTCCTATCAAACAAAGATAGGCCAGAAAAGCTGAAATTTGCGTGGAAGCATTTTCATGTAAGCTAAATTTCAAAGGATCAGATTGCAATTAAGGCCGTATTTTAGGCTCTATTTCGGTCACCATTGTTATGTTTATTCTTCGCTCAATTTTACTTCAAGTCATTTTGTATAGAGTGTAGTCAATTTTCAATAGAAACTTGTGTCATAATGGTTTTAAAATGCGTTGCATTAAAAACGATATTGTTTTCTCTGCAAATATCTGGAATTTGGACTTGTTTGCCCTTGATAGAAGATAAAACTCATACAATGTAAATATGCATGAAGGGTGACAATAATATTGTGATTAGTGGTCTAAATTAGAATAGCGATACTATAATTGAACTCTCTCTCTCTCTCTCTCTCTCTCTCTCTCTCTCTCTCTCTCTCTCCTAAATGTTGCCTTATTTTAAAGAGTTCAAAACAAAACAATACATATATGTATATATAATATATATATATATATATATATATATATATATATATATATATATATATATATATATATATATATATATATATATATATATATATATATACACACACACACACACAGTACCGATCAGACCCAACCTAACAGAAAGTAAACCCCAACTAAAACCTTGGTTTACTTTCTGGGTTTACTCTGGGTTTACTAGAGTGGACCCAGAGTAAACCCCAAGTAAACCCAGAGTGGACACAGAGAGTAAACCCCGATCAGAAGTATACCCTTAAAGCAGATGCTACATGTGCATTCGGAATATACAAGGGGCAGAAATTACAGGCAGTAGGATGATAAGATAAAATACAAGTCTTCTTCACACTTCAGTGCGTATATTTGACTCCAAAAGCAATTCTTGAGTAAACCCAAAGTAAACCCCGAGTGGACCCAAATTTTCAAAAAGTAAACCCACAGTAAACCCAGAAAGTAAACCCAATATTTAGTTGGGGTTTACTCTGGTGTTAGGTATATATATATATATATATATATATATATATATATATATATATATATATATATATATATATATATATATATATATATATATATAGCCATTTATGACCTTAAACCAGTGACTGGTATCAACAATTTACGTGTTCGAAAATTATTAACAAGTAGATTAGTTAGTGCTTATATATAATGCACAGAACCAATTATCCTATAATGTTGTGGCCCGCGATCGAGTCTCATAGATAAACACTATCGCCAAGCAGAATGCGTGCTACCTTACATGTCACGTGACGGACGTCTAGTATCACGAAGTTACCTGAAGCTAGAAATCACGTGGTGAATTGTAATATTCAACAGGTCAAACAATACCGTTAACAACAGAGAACGCGGGCATAAGATGAAACCATTTTTTTCTTCTGTTTAACCATGGGCGCAAGTTTATCTATTGATCTTCTTTTAAAATAAGCTTATAGATAAACATATATATACAACTACCATTAAATGATATATACAGTTGTATAGACATTTTGTAGAGTTGTAGCTAAGACATTTACAATTCCTACAATTAAAATTGTGTTCAAATTTTGATCCCCGGTTTAGGGTGGGGCCATATTGGGGAGATGTTCTAATTTTAGAAAGAATTTTTTTTATAATTATTAACAAAAACTCAAATGTTATAATGTATAGTTTTACTTGTATGAAAGAATTTTGTCATAATGTCGATTCTTTAAAATTGTTAAGACTCTGGCCCCTAGACAATTTGGGGCTCAATGTTTGATGTAGGTTCACATTCCTTATATAAACAGTTTTTTAACATCGTCTTGAGATCAGCAATATGTGATATGACTATAAAATCATCTATTTACAAACGGGGCCAATTGATCAACATAACATTATCCAGGTAAAGAGGAATTCCTTTTTACACCGTATCTATTATATTACTTTGTCCAGATATTTTGTATATGACTCTATAAAACTGATTTTATTATATCTATTGTTGCTCGGGTGAGCGAGGTTGCCCATAAGCCTCTTGTTTGTCACGTTTTGAAGGGGCTTTGTCACTAAAATGGTCAAAATTTATTTTTCCGTTTCTAATGTTTACAATCCTTCAGTAAGGCATTTCTTAAAATCAACCAAAGTTTAAATGTCATTAGTTGAGTTATAAGCTAGATACAGAGCTTACAATTCTTTGTTATATAAACAAAGCTCACGTCATGTTTTTGTTAACACTTTGAATGTTGAAAAGGTAATACCAGGTTTAGACCTAAAAAATGTGACACACTGTAGAAATTGTTTATAAATCCATTTTATATCAAAATGAATAAGCAGAGAAAATATCAGCTGGAAAAGTAATTTTTACCGCTGTATTGAACCAATGTAAACGAAAACATGGCATGAGCCTTGTTAACAAAGAATTGTGAGCTCTTTATTTTGCTTATGACTAAACAATTGACACTGAAAGTTTGGTTGATCATAATGTTAAAAATTGCAGAAGCATTGTACGAATAAAAATAGAAAATTGAAATTTGATCAAAATCGTTACCATTATGTCATTGTATAATAACAATTCATAATTCTGTACTAAATAAAACAACCAAAGATGCATCTGATATGACACAGAGTGTCTTGCTATACAATGATGACTTGCTACATTCATATCAGCATTAATAACTCGTTATAAGTTAACAACATACCGGTACATGTACATGTACGTACTACAAGTAAAGTGTTTATTATATTTTCCTCGCGTATTAATGTGATAAATATGGCATATTTCATAGGTGTTCTGCCTGCTAAATGCGGTTATTCTTTCTCTTAGATCTCTCTAATTTATCTTATTTGAACTATTAAGTTATAACGAGTTACATGCAGTTATCTTGTTAACATAACCGAGCATGATAACAATATAAAAAATCGTTTAAACAAGGTATTCACTATTCAAGAGAAGAAGATAGCATATGATCTTGTTTCCATCAGTTGGAATACAATGTGATATTAAACTCCTATTTTGTCAGGTTCTTTTAGTTTAATGAAACCAATTAAGGTCATACACTGTTACGCCATTCAATATATATGAAACAGTTTTGTTCACAACTTTCATTTAATTTTATTTTTATTAAAACTTACAAGGACACTGATGGGGTGATGGGGGCAATTAGTAAGTAAAACGAATGTGAAACAAATACGTTATAGATAAATAAGGGGCTTATTTTCCCAAAATGTCAACATACAAGTATTTAAAAAGGGGTGATTACCTTGATAAAATTAGATAATTATATCTAATAAATAAAAATAATATTACTCAATCGTTTTTAATGAGATTACTATCTCGATAAAATAAATACTTGCATTAACGTTACAATATGATGCATGTAATTTGTTTTAGTAATTCGCCATAACGAGTTACAGTATCATTTTATCTTTTAAACATTATACCATTCATCTTTCGCTTTCATCTTTGAGTAATAAGATAGTAAAACAATTGAATTATTGAGTTTTTATATTGCAGAGAGATCCATTTTTGCCATTGATTACAAAAATTACAGAAAATTAAATAAATCTCTTCTTTTTTTTTTGCATTCAGTACTAACAATTTCTCTTTAATTTTTTTTTGAATGTTAGATACAAGTGCTTAGATACAAGTGCTTAGATACAAGTGCTATAAGACGAATGTCTTCTGCAATAAAGAAATTGAAATTCAAATAAAATATAACCAATGCATAAGAAAGAATTTTGATAGCAGAGCTAGAATTCTTTATCAAAACATGGTATAATAATTATATTTTAGCACTAGAAACTACAAATGATGCATCTGATGTAATACGAAATGTCTTGCTATACAGAAATGACTAGCTATATGTAAAAGGAGATTATATACTCTATTTAAACATGTACATACTTACTACCAATAAAGTGTTTATCATATTTTTTATAACCAACTCTTTTGGCGTAGTAATAAGAAAACCTTTAATATCGAATTTGTGTATTAAAATTTAAGTTTACTTACTTTTTCCGTTATTAACGTGACCACTTTTTACTAGAATACTCTCTCATTTACATCTTTTTTTCTGCGTTTTTATAAGTGTACAGAACATTGATGGACTTTAATCGTTTACATATTATGTCATAAGTTATCTATCAAAAATAAAGTACAAGGTTGAACATTATATGTTTCAAGTATTCAAATGTAAACACCATTATCAGAAAATGGGTACATGTAAAAACAAATTTAAAATTCATTTTACAAATTATACATCGCATATCGATGATTAGTGGAACTATCCCAGTGTTTGTGGAATGTGACCGTTGATGGCTGATACAGGGGTCACTAAGTTATCAGGCAAACTGTTTGGGGGAAGAGACTGCCCTGGATCTAAACAACTTTAAATCAAAACAGTTTAATATATTTTTAATTTAATCAATTACAGGCATGTGCATATCCATGAATTCAAATGAATTATTATAACTGAACATTAGTTAACGTATAGGGACATTCAAATTATTATTTTTCGTTTGATTTCAAAATAAATTGTGTCCAATTCATATACGATTATCATTATAGAAAATGGTTTATACGTACATTTTGCATGGATGAACTCAGAGACGATAATATGGAACACCATAGCTGCCTTAAGGTCAATTTCATATTATATGAATTGGTATTTCATTTATATGCAATAGTAATATCATTATATGCAGTGCTAACATCATTATATGCAGTGCTAACATCATTATATACTGTTATTTCACCATTATATTCAGGGGTAAAATCTTAATATGAAGTGGTAACATCATTACGTTATGTCGTAAGATCATTATATGCAGTGGTTTATTCATTATATGCTATGAATAAATCTTTATATGATATGATAAACTCATTTCATACAGAGCTAAACTCAAAATGAACTATTGTTCAATCGTTATGTTATATGGTACACTCTTCATGTGCAGTTGCAAAATCCTTTTATGCAGTGCAACTTCTTGACATTAGGTGATAAGTTCATTATATGCAGTACAAACATCATGTTATGGTGTATAAAAACCATTGTGTATGGTTGTAAAACCTTTATGTATTGTGGTGAAAGCTTTACATGCAACTGTAAATCCTTTATATGATGTGACAATTTTATAATGTGCCGTTGTTGAGTCATTATATAATGAGGTCAGTTCTTTACATGATGTGATCATTTCATTATATGGATTGGTAACTTCTTTATATGCAGTCGTAACTCTTTATGATGAGGTTGTAAACTGGTTCTCGCTGAAAAGTTTTAATGGGGAGGAGGTCCAGTTTTATTTTAAAAGATATGCCGCGTTCATTGTGACGATGCACATTTCCTGGTCAACTTGTCGTTTGTTTTGAAGAGAAAGAGAGAGAGACTAAGAGAGTTTATCTGTCCTTTAACATCGATATCATAATATCAATTATTGAACCCATTGTGTGTGAAAAATCAAATATATTATTAGAGAGTATAATTTTAATTTAAGCGTAAAAGAAATTACAAAAAATGAAGCAATCAAATTCGAAAGACCTTTGTTTCAATGTACTACGTAGAGGCTACTCCTCGCTGATCAATGCCTCAAACACAAAAGGAAAAGACAGATTTTCATTCATAGACATAAATAAAAGTTCGTTTTCATTTTTTTTTTAAATTAATTTGATTTTTAAAAAATAATAAAGAAATTGGTTGGTCTTAACCTCTTTTAATGGTTGTTTCATCCACTGTATAACATTTAAGCTCACCGGGCATGTATTTTAGTATTTTAAATCCTACAAAGAAGGTGTTGCAGTTCCTGTGCTATTTTCCATAAAGCTGTTGCAGATATCTTCATATCATTTTTATAAAACCATTTTATACGCGGATCCAGAAATTGTTTCGGGGGAGGGGGGGGGGGTAGTGGTGCGATGAATACTGAAGTTTGCCGAAGGAGTGGGGAAGGTGGGTTCGAGGCAAATTTTTGTTAATTTCATGGAAATTTAAGAAATTTGAATTTTTCTGGGGCCGGGTCCTCCCCGCGACCCACCCCCACCCCTGTTCAAGACCCCAATGCATTAAACAAATTGTAGAATGGTTACACTGAAAACTGTGACTGGTTTTATTGCATATCTGATTTTTGTTTCAAAGAGGCATATTTTCAAAAATTAAACTTCGAAAAAAAAACCTCCGAAGTTAAAAAACGGTGTTTTAAATCTTCGCAAATTTCATTATGTCTAGTATAGCCGATTGGTTACGCAGGATGGCCGAATAATCACTGAGACTAACTGCTTGGTATTTTTAACCCCCGTTTCGAAGGAGTGGGTGTATACTGTTCTACCCTTGTGTGTCTGTCTGTCCGTCCGTAACAAAAATTTCTGTCGCATTTATCTCAGCAACTATTTATCGCAGATGCTTGAAATTTTTACACAGTGTTTGTTAAGGCATGCCATATCGTGGGATATATTTTTGTACCAATCGGACGTCAACTTCCTGTTCAATGACGACTTTGCTTATTTTTTAACCAAAATTTTCAAACAAATTTCGTCAAAGATTTCTCAGCAACTATTTATCGCAGATGCTTAAAATTTTTACACAGTATTTGTATAGGCATGCCATATCGTGGGATATATTTTTGTACCAATCAGACGTCAACTTCCTGTTAAATGACGACTTTGTTTATTTTTAGCAAACAAAAATTTTCAAACAAATTTTTGTAAAAGAATTCTCAGCAACTGTTTATCGCAGATGCTTGAAATTTTTACATAGTATTTGTATAGGCATGCCATATCGTGGGATATATTTTTGTACCAATCGGACGTCAAGTTTTTGTTTAATGAGTACTTTGTTTATTTTTAGCCAAAATTTTCAAACAAATTTCTGTCAAAGATTTTTCAGCAACTATTTATCGCCGATGGTTCAAACACACTATCTGTTTAGGCATGCCCTATTGTGGGATATATTTCTGTAACAATCGGATGCCAGCTTTCTATTAAATGTCGACTTTGCTTATTTTGCATATTCACACCAGAGCGGGGGTATCAATAGTGAGCATTGGCTCACAGATATCTTGTTTAAATTAAATTAATTTTTGATCGCACGAAAAGGTAATACCCCTATTCCGATGGTTTTGAAAATAATTAATGTCCGGATAAATAAGTTTCAAAACGCTTGTCATTCTATTATTTTACATGTGTGCTGATTTTCTTCAACGTTTCCGACTTTGTTCACATTATAAATATGAATTGTAATCATTTGCTGCTGAACGAGGAGCTTTAAAACAAAGTAAATCATTTTAATCGATAAATTTAATGTATCTTTTTGTAAAATATGTCGTTTTCAAAATATATGTACATCTTGTTCGACATCGTTAAAAGCAAGCCTTGCAATAATTTATGAATCAGCAAAATACGGATAAGTTTGTTCCAAGCGCCACGGTTTATATGGATGCTATTAAAATTATTTTAAATAAAAATCAAGAACAAAGTAACTCAAATTAAACGTTTTTGAATAGACAGAATTAGATTAATTAATTAAGCTCCGAAGAATTACATGTATATTTAAAACAAGATAGCAAGTATAAATCAAATTGTTGTATGTTAATATCAAGATACATAGTGGTGATCTACCTAACTGTATGCGCGGATCTAGAAGCAGAGGGGGGGGGGGGGGGGGTATTAAATTTCTACACAAAGTACAATCATTTTTTGAAATTTCATTTACTTTTAAAATAAAACGCGTACTCTACTAAAAATTCATTCGATTAATCACACATCATTGTATCAAGAACAGAGAAACAAACTCCCTCTCTCTCTCTCTCTCTCTCTCTCTCTCTCTCTCTCTCTCGAGAGAGAGAGAGAGAGAGAGAGAGAGAGAG